>NW_012116044.1:3082505-3104555 GCF_000951035.1 Colobus angolensis palliatus | reverse complement strand
TAAGAGTTGCGTTACATCGAACCTGACATCTGATCTAAAAAAAAAAAAAAAAAAAAGGAACACCGAACGAGAAATACGTCTCTGTGAGATGAGTTTGGTTGGTAAGATGTTGAATTTTAGGTTATTGACCTATATCGAATTTAACTAGTGCTCACAGAACCAATGACAAGGTACAGGAGTGACTGTGGCTGCCTCATTCATTCTCATTATGTCTCTGATGCTATTGATGCTATTCCCCACCCCATAGTCATTCCCCAGGGACTGTTAGATTTAGGACTGTAATATCTGTTTTTATTTGATCTTTGAGGCAATGATAATTCTGAATTGAATTCCAGTGCTGAGTATGATGTACAAGCACGCAACCGCTTATCATTCATGAGTGCTGACACTGCCCCCAAAATATCATGCAAAACCTGGTGTGACTAAGCAAAACTCCAAGAAAATGCATCATTCTTTTTCTTCTAACCCAGTATTACTGGTAAGCCTGACATGTTGACGCAGTATCTTCTTTATCCTAAGAGGGAGAGAAAGGTAGATATGCTTTTACATTTTAGCTTTACTTTTCTTCTTTTTTAAAAAGTTTACATTTTGTTTTATTTTTCTTCTAAAAATACCAGATAACTTAGCAGGCATATGTACAGGTTTAACTTCATTTGAGACTCCAAGGTGACCAGTCATGACTGTGATGAATGTACATGTACTGCTTCAAGTAACTTTGGGCCCTCTGCTGTCATTTATAAATTTTAACTAACATCTAATGGATGTAATCAGATATGCTAAATTTGTCCAATTATATTCCAATCTCAGGAAAGGCCTTAAAATCAGGTGTTAAACAATTACCTCCAAGACAAAACCAGAAGTAGCGCGCAGTAGCGCACAATTGTTAGGATAGGAAATGGTAATCCCATCTTCTAGTAGCTCTAATTCTTTACGTCAACTTCAGAACTATCTAGTTTGCATTTGGGGTGACTGTGGTTAAGAAACTGTAGCTCTATCTACATAGCCAAAGGGCTGCAGAGTCTCAGTGAGAAACTTAAAAGAGAGTAACAAAATTAATGGAAAGAATTACTAGAGATTGATTGGTTCTTATCTTTGACTTTTTCTTTCCAGTGCTTAAGAGATTTTCCTTTTTTTATTGAATAAGAGATAGCAATGGAAAAAAAAATAAGAAAAGTGTAATGTTAGAGGAAATACTTTGGGATAAGAGGAAAGAAAAATAAAAAAAAAAAACTTTTAAAGCAGTTTTTTCCAATTCTGTGAAGAAACTCATTGGTAGCTTGATGGGGATGGCATTGAATCTATAAATAACCTTGGGCAGTATGGCCATTTTCACGATATTGATTCTTCCTATCCATGAGCATGGTATGTTCTTCCATTTGTTAGTGTCCTCTTTGATTTCACTGAGCAGTGGTTTGTAGTTCTCCTTGAAGAGGTCCTTGACATCCCTTGTAAGTTGGATTCCTAGGTATTTTATTCTCTTTGAAGCAATTGTGAATGGAAGTTCATTCCTGATTTGGCTCTCTGCTTGTCTGTTACTGGTGTATAAGAATGCTTGTGATTTTTGCACATTAATTTTGTATCCTGAGACTTTGCTGAAGTTGCTTATCAGCTTAAGGAGATTTTGGGCTGAGACGATGGGGTTTTCTAAATATACAATCATGTCATCTGCGAACAGGGACAATTTGACTTCTTCTTTTCCTAACTGAATACCCTTGATTTCTTTCTCTTGCCTGATTGCCCTAGCCAGAACTTCCAACACTATGTTGAATAGGAGTGGTGAGAGAGGGCATCCCTGTCTTGTGCCAGTTTTCAAAGGGAATTTTTCCAGTTTTTGCCCATTCAGTATGATGTTAGCTGTGGGTTTTTCATAAATAGCTCTTATTATTTTGAGGTACGTTCCGTCAATACCGAATTTATTGAGTGTTTTTAGCATGAAGGGCTGTTGAATTTTGTCAAAAGCCTTTTCTGCATCTATTGAGATAATCATGTGGCCACAATGAGATACCATCTCACACCAGTTAGAATGGCCATCATTAAAAAATCAGGAAACAACAGGTGTTGGAGAGGATGTGGAGAAATAGGAACACTTTTACACTGTTGGTGGGATTGTAAACTAGTTCAACCATTATGGAAAACAGTATGGCGATTCCTCAAGGATCTAGAACTAGATGTACCATATGACCCAGCCATCCCACTACTGGGTATATACCCAAAGGATTATAAATTATTCTACTACAAAGACACATGCACACATATGTTTATTGCGGCACTATTCACAATAGCAAAGACTTGGAATCAACCCAAATGTCCATCTGTGACAGACTGGATTAAGAAAATGTGGCACATATACACCGTGGAATACTATGCAGCCATAAAAAAGGATGAGTTTGCGTCCTTTGTAGGGATATGGATGCAGCTGGAAACCATCATCCTTAGCAAACTATCACAAGAAGAGAAAACCAAACACCGCATGTTCTCACTCATAGGTGGGAACTGAACAATGAGATCACTTGGACTCGGGAAGGGGAACATCACACACTGGGGCTTATCATGGGGAGGGGGGAGGGGGGAGGGATTACATTGGGGAGTTATACCTGATATAAATGATGAATTGATGGGTGCTGACGAGTTGATGGGTGCAGCACACCAACATGGCACAAGTATACATATGTAACAAACCTGTACATTATGCACATGTACCCTAGAACTTAAAGTATAATAAAAAATAAATAAATTAATTAAAAAAAAAAACTTTTAAATATCCTACAGTTTTATCACTGTACTATTATGTTCCAGTCCATAAAATGTGTTTCATGTTTGAGAAAAATAGTGTCAACCATTGGAGTATTTAGTAGACAATGTAAACTTGGCTTTACTTTGTCCTGGGACAGACTGAGCTCATGTGAAGCCAAATTTCAGATCCAAGTACAACTGGAAAATTGGAACTTCAGTCTTGTAGCTAAGGCACATTATGAAGTCAGTTTAATTGCCTGCAGTAGTTGCTGTTTCTGTAACCTTGACGACAACCAGGAACAACAGTAAATGTAACCATTTAAAGCTTTTAACTCATCAAGCTACCAAGATTGTATGGAAAAGCGGAACTTCGGTAAAGGAGACCAGAGTGGAAGAATTTTGGAGATGTGGCTCTTCTCTGATAGATACTGAGGATTCAGGCTTGGATTTCTTATTCAGAAAGATCTCTGGGGTTCTGCCATCCACTGACTTCAGCTATGTGAAGTATTTAATGTTGACATGAGCCTTTGATGGTAGAGTGCTTTCTAAACTGGTGGCCTATTGCAAAGCAAATTTAGTTTTTAAAAAATCCTTACCTGTGTGTCTGTGGAAAATTTTGAAGATGAACACCACTTATTTACCAAATAGATCAATCAACATTAGCAGGATTTTACAGAATAAAAATAAACACTTGAAAATCCATAATTGGGACAATGTCTATGTTTTCAGGTAATTTTTTAAAATATATCAAAAATAGGTGAGGAAAGTCTTTTTTCTAATGTGTCAAAAACCTTAAAGTAAAGAGTGTGGTCACTAAACCTATGTCTTCTCTTCTTTCAGACATATTCTCCGGAGGAAATAATTTTAAGTGTTTCTTCTGGTAATCACTTGTATATTTCTAAATAATATGCTTACATTGTTATTCAGTGATTATCAATTTGAGTATTTATCTAATGACTCCCTGTTATGCTAGATAAAGATATAGCTCTCTCCTCAACCAGCCTTGCTCCATCCTTCCAAATTATTGACTAGTAATTTGTTAAACAATCAGTGTTTATTTCAACATCACCATATTCTATTGAATATATACACTACATAGAGTAACGTATTCTACTATAATCTTTTCAATTGTAAAAACTTTTGTTTTCCTTAAATTAACAATTCCCTCTTTTTCACGTATCTGGCTTTCTCTCCCTCTCTCCCTTCTCCTATCTCCCTTGTCTCCTCTTTCTCACTCTCTCGGTCTTTTTCTCTGTGTGTAAACACCACCAAATCACCAACAATAATCACCAACAAATTACTTGTCATTTTATATGTTTACTAACTGTCATTTTTTTACAGTATCCCTCCCCAAGCCAAAATTGCCTTAGTTATTTTAGAAATTTACCAAACTTAAAGTCTTCTAAGACTTCTCTTAGCCATTCTCCTGGATTAATTCCACCATTGTTGGATGTGAGGTCTTTCTCTTGGTGTACACCACTACTTCTAATCACTCCCTAATAAGAAGTATATAGAGACAAGATTCGTGGGTCCTTATATAGCTATACTTGTCTTTATTCGTTACATATACTTGAATCAAAATATGACTAATCTAGAACCATATTTTTCAAAATTGTCAAATCAGTTCTGAAGTTTGTGTCATTTACTTCCTTGCTTTAAAACATAATTGTATCAAACATGCTTGCATCTGTAAATAATTTATTGCATAGTTTTGCCATTTTTGAATTCTAAAAAGTGGAATCGTATGAATTATTTTGCAACTACCCCTTTTCTCTCGAGCTTGTTTTGGAGGTTTATCCGCATTGGTGCATATAACTTTAGTTCTAGTTTTTTTTAAAATTTTTAGCTGAGGTATAATAATTCCAGTGTTTAAATATACAACAACTTATTTACTTATACTGGCATTCAAAGGTTGAGTGGACTCCAGGATTTTGCTATCACAAACAGTGCTGATCTGTCTACAATAGTACAACAGTATTGTAAATGTCTATCTTTAGCATTTTCAGCATATATAAAAGAGTAGAACTGTAGGACCATTTGATAAGTACATGTTGAACTATACTAGGTAGTGTGATACAATTTCCAAAGTATACTGTGTACCCCCACCTGTAGTTTCTGTTGATCCATGTCTTTGTCAATACTTGACTTTAGCTGATTTCTTAATTTTTCTTAATTTTGGGACATAGACAATGTCTCAATTATGGATTCTCAAGTGTTTATTTTTATTCTGTAGAATCCTGCTAATGTTGATTGATCTTAATAAAATGGAATCTTTTTTGTTTTAATTTGTATTTACCCATACGCTAATGAAGTTGCACATCTTTTCATGTCCCTGGGCTCTTTGCATATCCTATTATGTGAAAGATGTCTTTATAACTTGCTAATTCCAAGTTATTAAATTGTCTGGTTTTTATTTGTATGAGTTCTTTATTTTAGAGATGAAAAACTTGCCAACTAAATGTGTAGCACGTTTTCTCTAGAGCATATAATTCGTTTTCATTCTCTTTAAGTTACTGATTGGTGAAAAAATATTCTTTAATCTAACTTAATTATAATGAATTTAGTTCATTCTTTTAAAATAATCAATATGTTTTCTTATTATTTGCTTTATGACATTTTTCCACCAGAACTTCTTCTTTATTCAAAGGTTAAAATTAGGATAAAGTATTTTCAAAAAAAAATTAAAGTTTTTTTTTGTTTTACTACTATACAGGCATACCTAGTTTTATTGCACTTCATCTGAACACACTTCACAGACACTACATTTTTCTTTCTTTTTAAAAAATTTTGGGTTTATGGCAACTCAGTGTTGAGTAACTCTGTTGGCAGCATTTTTCCAACAGTATGTGCTCACTTCGTTTTTCTGTGTTACATTTTGGTAATTTTCAGAACATAACAAATTTGTTCATTATTACTACATCTGTCATGGTGATCTATAATCAGGGATCTTTGATGTCACTATTGTAAGTGTTTTAAGGCACCCGCATAAGAAGATATGCTTATCTGATAAATGTTGTGTGAGTTCTGATGTTCTATCAATCAGCCATTCCCATCTCTTTCCCTCTCCTTATACCTTTCTGCTCCCTGAGACACACAATATTGAAATCAGGACAATTACAATGGCCTCTGAGTGTTCAAGTGAAAGGAAGAATCGCACATAGTTTACTTTAAATCAGAAGCTAGGAATGATTAAGTTTAGTGGAGAAGGCATGTTGAAAGCAGAACTTGGCCTAATGCTAGGCCTCTTGAGCCAACAATCAAGCTGTAAATGCAAATAAAAAGTTTTTGAAGGAAATTAAAAGTGCTACTCCAGTGAACAAACAAATGATAAGAAAGCAAAACAGCCTTATTGCTAATATGAAGAAAGTTTGAGTGGTCTGGATAGAAGATCAAACTAACCACAACATTCCCTTAAGTCAAAGCCTAATCTAGAGCCAAGCCCTAACTCTCTTCAATTCTATGAAAGCTGAGAGAGGCAAGGAAGCTACAGAAGAAAAGCTGGACACTAGGAGAGGTTCATTCATGACATTTTAGGAAAAAAACCCTCTCTACAATATAAAAAAGGCATGATGAAGCAGCAAGTGCTGATGTAGAAGCTACAGCAAGCTATGAAGAAGATCTAGGATAACCAATGAAGGTGTCTACACTAACAACAGATTTTCATTGTAGACAAACAGCCTTCAGTTGGAAGAAGATGCTGTGTAAGACTTGCATAGCTAGAGAGGGGAAGCCAATGCTAGGTTTCAAAGCTTCAGGGACAGGCTGACTCTTTTATTAGGGGCTATTGCAAGAGGAGACTTTAAATTGAAGTTAGTACTATTTACCATTAAAAAAATTCTGGAGTCTTTAACACTTACACTAAATCTCCTCTGCCTGTCCACTGTTAATGGAAGAACAAAGCCTGCATGACAGCACATCTCTTTACAGCATGGTTTACAGAATATCTTAAGCCCACTGTTGAGAACTACTGCTCAGAAAAAAATTCCTTTCAAAATATTGCTGCTCATTGACAGTCACTTGCTGCCATTGACATTGTAATTAATTGACAATGTAGTTCATTGACAATGTAACTATGATAGAGAGGTATAGGCAATTAATGTTGTTTTCATCTCTGCTATCACAACATGCATTCTTCAGCCCATGGATCAAGCAGTAATTTTGGCTTTCAAGTCTTACATTTTAAGAAATATATTTTGTCTGGGTGCAGTGGCTAACATCTGTAATCCCAGCACTTCGGGATGCCTAGGCAGGTGGATCATAAGATCAGGAGATCAAGACCATCCTGACCAATATGGTGAAACCCCATCTCTACTAAAAGTATGAAAATTAGCTGGGCGTGGTGGTGTGTGCCTGTAGTCCCAGCTACTCGGGAGACTGGGTCAGGAGAATCACTTGAACCCAGGAGGCACAGGTTACAGTGAGCTGAGATCATGTCACTGCACTCTAGCCTGGTGACAGAGCGAGATTCCATCTCAAAAAAAAAAAAAAGAAAAGAAATATATTTAATAAGGTTATAGCTGTCATAAGACAGTGAATTCTCTGATGGATTTGGGGAAAGTCAATTGAAAACCTTTTAGAAAGTAGTCACCAGTCTAGATGCCATTAAGAACATTTGTGATTCATCAGAGGTCAAAATATCAACATTAATATGAACGTAGAATTTAATTCCAGCCCTCATGGATAACTTTGAGAGAGATTTCAGTGGAGGAAGTAACTGCAGATGGGGTAGAGATAGCAAGAGAATTAGAATTAGAAGTGAAGCATACAATGGGACTAAATTGCTGCGATATCATGATAATACTTGAATGGGTGAGGAGTTGTTTCTTATGGATGAGCAAAAAAAGTGGTTTCTTGAGATGGAGTTTGTTCCTCATGAAGGTGATAGGAAAATTGTTGAAATGACAACAAAGGATTTAGAATAGTATGTAAACTTAGTTAATACAGCAGTGCCAGGGGTCTGAGAGGACTGACTCCAATTTTGAAAGTTCTGTGTGTAGGTAAATTACTGTTGGTAGCATCGTGTGCTCCAAACAACTGTTTCACAAAAGAAGAGTCAATCAAGATGGCAAACTTTATTGTTTTATTGTAAGAAATTGCCACGGCCACTGCAACCTTCAGCAATCACCGTCTGATCAGTTGGCAGCCATCAACACTGAGGCAAGACCCTCCAAGAGCACAACTATAGCTCACTGAAAGCTCAGATGTTCATTAGCAATTTTAGAAATAAAACTTGTTTAAAGTATGTACGTTTTTTAGACATAATGTTATTGCACACTTAATAGACTACAGTATGATTTAATGTAAATTTTATACACACAGGGAAACAAAAAGTTGCTCGCTTCTCACTTTTTCACAATATTCACTTCATTGTGGCCGCCTAGAACTGAACCCACAATATATTTCTGAGGTATGCTCGTAATTCATTTGAAATCGATTCTTTAAAATAATATGAGATGAAAATCAAATGTTATTTTTGCCTACAATGGTAACTATTTTTAGTACATTTTATTGCATATTCCATCCTTTCCCTCTACTCTGCGATATCTGTTCTGAATTTTTTCACATATAAATATTGGTTTGTTTCAGTATTCTGTATTTGTATTCTATTGGTCTAATTATTTCTTTTTTCATTAATAGCATTTCACCCTAATTATCAAAACTGTACAAGAAGTTTTGCTTTCTGATGGAGTTACTTACTTTACATTCTATTTCTAGGTTAATATCTTAGTGATTTTTGAAACTTGATTCAAATTAAAATTTTAAAATCAGTTTGTTGAGTTGTACCAATGCACAGTCCAAACTATTGGGATTTTGATTGCGTTGGGAGTTGCACTGGAGATGTGGAAGACTTAGAAATACGATTTTATAATACTACATTTTTCTTTTCAGCAAAGACCTTTTTTGTTATCTTTCAATAAAGTTGTATAATTTTTAAATAAAAAACTTAAACATGTTTTGTTAGATTTATTCACAGGTATTTTACTTTTTTAAATTCCTCTAGTAAATATTGTAGTATTTGTACATGTTCTACTTGTTCCTGAAGTAACAAAATCTAATTTTTAACATTTTTAATTGAAGCATAATGTACAGTTAGAAGAGTACATATATGACAGTGTACATACAACACAATGAATTTTCACAAATGTAACTCATCCATGTGCTACCTCCCAGATTAAGGAATAGTCAAGAGATCAAGAACACTCCAATAAGTTCCTCACATGTTTTCTTTCATTATTAGAAATGCTTCCCCACTTCCTGCTTAAGGGTATCCACTATCTTGATCTTTAAGTGCATTTCTTAATGTCGGTTCTTTGTGTACTTTATATAAATGGAAATATACTATATGTATTATTATGTGCCTAGCTTCTGCTCAACATCATATTTTTGAGATACATGTTTACTGTTACATCATTGTTAGAGCATTTGTCATTGTTGCAACACTGTTAACAACCCTGTTAACAACTTAACAATGTTAAGTTGCTGTATAATATTTTATCTTGTGAATATATGAGCATTTATTCATTCTACTCTTGGTAGGTACTTGGGTAGTTTTCAGCTATTAGACATAGTGCTTCTATGAAGATTCTAATACTTGTCTATTTGTGATTTTTTTGCCTGCATTTTGCATGGTATACAAAGAATGGAATTGTTGCGTTATAGGAAATGTGCATATTATACCTGTAACAGCCAGTTTTCCAAAAAATTTATACTAAATTACCCTCCCACCAACAATGTGTGATAATATTGGTTGTTCCCTGTGCTCACAAACACTTTACATTTTCAGGCCTTTTCATTTTAGCAGTTCTGGCAGGTGGGAAGTGCTATCTCAGTTGTGATTTTAATTTGCATTTTCTGATAAACAGTAGTGAACATTATTTCATGTTTGCCATCATTTGGATATCATTTTATAAAGTATCTGTCTGAAATATTTGGACCATTTTTTTTCTATTTGGTAATCTGTGTTTATTTGTTTATTTATTTATTGTTCATTTAGTATTCTAGATCCAAATGTTTTGTTAGATATATGTTTTGTAAATATCTTCTCCTATGCTGTGAGTTTCCTTTTCACTTTCTTACCAATGTCTGTTTGTTAACAGAAATTCTGAAATAAAAAAAAATCAATCTATAATTTTTTGTAAGCATTTTTTGTGTTCTTTATTATTATTATTATTATTATTATTATTATTTGAGACAGAGCTTCACTCTCGTTGCCCAAGCTGAAGTCCAACAGCATGATCTCGGCTCACTGCAACCTCCGCCTCCCAGGTTCAAGCGATTCTCCTGCCTCAGCCTCCTGTGTTGTTGGGATTACATGCATGCGCCACCATGCCCGGCTAATTTTTTGGATTTTTAGTACAAATGGGGTTTCACCACGTTGACCAGGCTGGTCTCAAACTCCTGACTTCAGGTGATCCACCCCCTTCGGCCTCCCAGAGTGCTGGGATTACAGTTATGAACCACCGTGCCTGGCTGTGTTATTTAAAAAAAAAAAAAAATTTACTCACTCCCATACCACAAAAATGTTCTCCTATGTTTACCTCTGAAAATTACATAGCTTTATCTTTTATTTTTAAGTCTTCAAATAAACTAGAAGTAATTTTTTTTTTTCTGAACAGCCTGAGGTAGGGATGAAAATACATTTTTTAAAATATGAATAGTCAATTGCCCAAGCAACACAAAGTAAAAATATCAAACTACGCTTTTTCTCACAGTATTGAGGTTCTGGTCTTGTGTGCTTCTGTTTCTTAACTATTCTGTTCCATTGCTGAGTTTCTCTGTCCTTGTCCCAATACCACTGGACTGTCATCACATCTGGCATTGTTAAATCTTTCATGTTTGTTCCTCAATATCGCCTTTGTTGTTCTGGGCAACTTACATTTCTACATAAATTTTAGAACTGTTTTGTCAATTTCTGCCATATGAGAAGCTGAGATTTTCGTTGGGATTGTGTTCAAAATGTAAATTAATTTAGAGGAGAATTGTCATCATTATAATATTGTCTTTTAACTCATGAACATGGTATATCTCTCCATTTAAGTTTCAAATTTTTTTCTTAATAATGTTTAGAAGATTTAAGTGGAAATGTCTTGTACACCTTGTGATACATTTATTACTAGATATTTGATATTTCTGTGCCATTTAAGTATTTTTATTTTAGTTTCCATTTTTATTTCTTGACAAGTACATAAGGTAAAATTACTTATATTTTGTATTGTGTGCAAGTCAAAATGTTAAGTTCACTCATTAGTTCTAATAATTATTCCTAGTAAATACTCATAGATTTTGTAGGCTCACAATATTCCAAATAATGACAATTTAACATTTTATTCCCCAATGTTTATGGTTCATTTATACTATTTTTCTTGCTCCATTGTACCAACTAGAATTTCCAATGTGGTGATGAATGTAAGTTGTGATAGTAGACATCTTTGTCTTTTTCACTTTTTCAAACTCTGGGGGAATGTTTTAAATATTTATAAATTAGTATAATAATTGCTGCAAATGTTGGTAGATATTTCTTATCATATCAAGAAATTCTCTTCCTACTCAAGTTTATGTAACAGTTTTTTGTTTATTTTTTAAAAAATCATACCTGGTAGAAGTTTGCTGAATTCTTTTGCTGCTTCAGTCAACAATCTCTTGATTGTATTCATGTGGGGTTTGAGATTGATTTTCTTCAAATGTCGGACTAACCTTATGTATCTCACATATTGCTGCAACTCTTTAAAGGTATGATGGATCTGCACACAAAATCTGGTTCAGATGTCAAGACCTACGCACCAAGAAAGGATGAAAAGAATTATCGCTCACATGAGACTTTCTTGGACAAGCAGAGTGGCTGCCAAACAGGTCTTAAAATGGCTTAAGAAATCCAGGTAAGGAGATTGGCTTGAAATTATGGTGATTAGGGGATGGGTCTAGGATGAAAGTTCCCCCTCATGGTTTGAATTTTACATCAGCATCAAAGAAAAAAAACGCCCCGATTTTCTTGTTAGCTTGTCCCTATGTGAAGCACAGGGGAGAGAGGAAGGAGTGAAGCTTAAAATCTATCAAGAGTTAAACATCAGAAAGTAGAGTCAGACTCTTTGTTACAACCTGGAATATATCTCACTGCTTCGTGATATATTTTCCTTTTTTATAAACCAATGAATTCAATATGCTGAGAGTTTGCTTACATTTTTAGCATCTTGTGTTTAGAAGAGAGACTGTTCTGCAATATTCCTTTCTTGTAAGAGTCTTCCAAATTTTAGAATTAAGGTAAACCAGACTCTTAAAAAAATAAGAGATGGTTCTCTTTTTTTCTTCTCTAGAAGATTTGTTTAAGATTTATCTGTTTTTGTTCCTAAAACATTGGAAGGGTTCATAGGCAAAACCATAGGGTATAATAATGGTTTGAATTATTTTTGTTATAAGACTAATATTAATATTTTTTACCTCTCTTTCAACCAATATTGGTGAGTTGTATTTTTGTGCTATTTTTTCAAATTAAATTTATTCATATGAAGTTGTTCATAATATTCTCCTGTTATATTTTAGTTATCTGCAGAATTACATTCTTGATACTGGTAACGTTTTGTTCTCTGCTTACACCTTGAACAATATTGCTTAGTCAGATATTCATCAATTTTGTTAGTTTTCCCTAGTCCAACTTTTGACTCTACTCCTTTTCTATTTTGAATACTTGCTTTCTATTTTATTAATTTCTGCTATAATTTTTTGTAATGTCTTTGCTTTTCCAAGTTTGAATTGCTTTTCTTTTTCTTCCTCAAAAATATAGTGTGTTTCATAAACGTTGTGATATGGTTTGGCTGTGTCCCCACCCAAATCTCATCTCGAATTCTCACATGTTGTGGGAGGGACCCAATGGGAGGTAACCGGACGTGGGGGCAGGTCTTTCACAAGGTGTCCTCTTGGTGGTGGGTGGGTCTCACGAGAGCTGATGGTATCATAAGGGGGAGTTTCCCTGTACAAACTCTTTTTTCTGTGCCTGCTGCCATCCATGTAAGATGTGAGTTGCCCCTCCTTACCTTCTGCCATGATCATCAGGCTTCTCCAGCCACGTGGAATTGTAAGTCCATATTAAACCTCTTTCTTTTGTAAACTGCCTAGTCTCAGGCATGTCTTTATCAGCAGCATGAAAATTGAATAATATATGTTGCATGTGTACTTGAAAAAATATATGAATTATACTGTTGTTAGATGCAATATTCTTCATAAGTTCATTAGGTCAAGTTTCAAATATTTTGTTTATATGTTGTATATTTTCTCTGATATTTTTTCCTACTGGGGCCATTAACTAATGAGAGAGATATATTAAAATGTAGATGTCTGCCGATTTGTCTATTCCTCTTTCAGTTCTGTCAAATTTTGCTATATAAGGTTTTAAGGTATGTTTTATGTGATTCAGATTTAGGATTATGGTATCTTCAGTTGATCCTTTTTCATTATGAAATGTCCCTATTTTCCCATAGTCTATTTTGTCTACTATTCTTGCAGCTTCATCAGCTTTATTTTTGTTGATATTTGCTCGTGTGTTGTATTACTTTTATATTCAACCTTTGTATCTCCTCATATTTAAAGAGTAACGTTTTACCATGAAGTTGGATTTTGTCTTGTTTATTCTAATCTGACAATCTTTGATGACTACAAAGAGTAGTCAATTTACCTTGAATGTAATAACTGACACATATGGAGTTCTATTGAGCCTCTTACTTGGTCTTTAATTTACCAGTTTTGAGTTATTCTTTCCTCTATTTTTGCCTTATTTTGGGTTAATCAACTACTTTATTATTTACTTATTATGCTGTTCACTTTTATTTATTTATTTTTTCTGTGATTATCCCAGAGATAATAGCATCATCCTTGCTCTAAAGGCTCGTGGTATATCCTGCTGTACCGTTTAGAGGTTTGTAGTCCCTATTTTTTATTGAGAATATAAATCAAAAATAATTCCATGTAAACTTTCTTTTTTTCCTTGTAAAGAGAGTATTTCATTAACATTTGAATTCTTTTAAATGAAAATGTTTTGGCTAAATTCCCTATGAATGGAATCTCTTGCTATGGTTACCCAAATGTGATATTTGCCATTTTTTTCTAATTAAATTTATTTATATGAAGTTGTTCATAATATTCTGTTATATACCCAAATATCACATTTGGGTAACCATGTGTGGTTTTCACATACATTTTTAATATAAAATTTTCATATAAGTTTTTATCCATATGGTTAGATTTCATTATTAAAATAATGAAGGGACTTCTATTTTGTAATAGTGTTTTTTGTGTAATTTAAATTAGGTCCAGTAGAACTACAATTGTTATACCAAGTTTATACTTTTGATTTATGTAAAAAAAAAAAAAAAAAAAGATAGTCCTCTCTAATCCTGATTAGAAATAGTGGAATAAAATTATTTTTCAGCATTCAAGAGTCTATTAATTTAAGTAGAATATTTCTTTTAAATTTATACTTAATTACCTAAACTCACAATTTCCAACAAAATAAATATTTCTCATCATAAATTGATTCTAATTATGTAGCATGTCCTAAACCCTTAGAAAAATAGTTTTACACTGTAGAAAAGATAAATGGCCATTAAAAAAGAGAAATGAAGGAGCCAAGATGGCTGACTAGGAGCAGCTAGTGTGTACCACTCTCACAGAGAGGAGATACAATGGCAAGTAAACAAGAGCTCTAATGTGGATTTTTCCAGGGCTCCATGTTGGGTTTTATCAAGGAAGCAACCTCACTAGAGAGATCAACATTCAAAATCAGAGAACACCTGAGAGATACTATAGAAGACAACCATCCTCAAGACACACATCCATCATATTCTCCAAAGCCAACATGAAAGAAAACATATGGAAGGCAACTAGAAAAAAGGGGCAGGTCACCACAAGGGAAACCCATCAGGCTAACAATAGACTTTTCAGCAGAAAACCTATAAGCCAGAAGGATTTGGGGGCTATATTAAGGATCCTTAAATAAAAGAAATTTCAGACAAGAATTTCATGTTCAGCCAAACTAAGCTTCATAAGCAAAGGAGAAATGAAATCCTTTTTAGGCAAGCAAATGCTAGGGAAATTTGTTACCACCAGACCTGCAGTGCAACAGACCCTTAAGGGAGTACTAAACATGAAAACGAAAGACTGTTCCTGACCTCCACAAAAACACACTTCAGTACATAGACCACTGACACTACAAAGCAACTATACAATCAAGTCTACATAACAACCAGCCAGCAACACAAGGATAGGATCAAATCCACACATATCAATATTCATTTTGAGTGTAAACAGTCTAACTGCCCCACTCAAAAAACAAAGAATGGAAAGTTGGATAAAAAAGCAAAATCCAGTGATACAGTGCCTTCAAGAGACCCATCATACATGCAGTAACACTCATAGGTTCAAAGTAAAGAGGTGGAAGAAAGGTCTATCAAGAAAAGACTATTCAAACTTTAAACCAATAGCAACTCCTGCTCTTTAAAGCAATGGTGATTAAAAATGACAAAAAGGGCATTACATAATAATGAATCATTCAATTCAACAAGAAGACTTAACTATCTTAAATATATATGCACCCAACACTGGAGTACCCAGATTCATAAAACAAGTTCTTAGAGACATACAAAGAGACTTAGAAAACCACATGATAATAGTTGGAGACTTCAATACTGCACTGATAATATTAGATAGATCACTGAGTCAGAAAACTAACAAAGATATTTGGGACCTAACTCAACACTTGACCAAATGATTCTAACAGACATCTACAGAACACTCCACGCAAAACAACAGAATATACATTCTTGTCATCCACACATGGGAGATACTCTAAAATTGAGCACATGCTCAGCTATGAGGCAATTCTCAACAAATTCAATAAAAACAAAATTATGCCAACTACACTCTCAGACCACAGTGCAATAAAAATAGAAACCAATACCAAGATCTCAAAAAACTATATAATTACATGGAAATTAAACAGTCTGCTCCTGAATGACTTTTGGGTAAACAATAAAATTAAGGCAGAAGTCAAGAAATTCTTTGAAACTAATGAAAACAATGATACAACTTACCAGAATCACCGAGACACAGCTAAATCAGTGTTAAGAGAAAAGCTTAAAGCACTAAATACACAGATCAAAAAGTTAGAAAGATCTCCAATTAATAACCTAACATCACACCTAGGGAATTGGGTGGGGGGCGAGGAAGAGCAAACCAACCCCAAACCTAGCAGGAGAGCTAAACTGAATAAAATTGATGAGATGCAAAAAAGCATACAAAAGATCAATGAAACTAAAAGTTGGTTCTTCAAAAGAATAAATAAAATTGACAGACCACTAGCTAAACTAATTTTAAAAAGAGAGAAAATCCAAATAAATATAATCCTAAATGACAAAGGGGACATTATCACTGACCCCACAGAAATACAAAACACCCTCAAAAACTGTTATGAATACCTCTGTGCACACAAACTAGAAAATCTAGAAGAAATGGATACTTTTCTGGAAACATATGACCTCCCAAGATTGAACGAGGAAGAAATCTCAATCCCGAAAAGACCAATAACAAGTCCTGAAATTGAATTACTAATAAAATATCTACCAACTAGAAGAAGCCCCTTTCCAGAAGGATTCACATCCAAATTCTACTAGACATATAAAGTTGATAACACTCCTACAGAAACTATTTCAAAAAATTGAAGAAGAGGAATTCCTCCTTAACTCATTCCATGAGGCCAGTATCATTTGGATGCAAAAACCTAGCAGAGACATAACTAAAAGAGAAAATTTCAGGCCAATATCCTTGATGAATATAGATGCAAACATCTTTAACAAAATACTAACAAACCAAATCCAGGAGTACATCAAAAATATAATCCACCATAATCAAGTAGGCTTTATTCTTGGGATGCAAGGTTGATTCCACTATGCAAGTCAGTAAATATGATTCATCAAATAAAGAGAAGTAAAAACAGACAAACAGGAAACCCACATGATCATCTCAATAGACACAGAAAAGGCTTTCAATAAAATTCAGCATTCCTTTATGTTAAAAACCTTTAACAAACTAGGCATTAAGGGAACATGCTTCAAAATGATAAGAGCCGTCTATGGCAAATGTTAGAATGAGCAAAACTTGGAAGCATTCCCCTTAAGAACTAGAACAAGACAAAGATACCCACTCTCATCACTCTTATTAAACATAGTACTGGAAGTCCTAGCCAGAGCAATCAAGCAAGAGAAAGAAATAAAACAAGTCCAAATGTGAAGAGAGGAAATCAAATTATCTCTTTTCACAGACAATGTAATTCTATACCTAGAAAACCCTATGGTCTCTGCCCAAAGGCTTCTAGATCTGATAAACAACTTCATCAAAGTTTCAGGATACAAAATCAATGTACAAAATTAGTAACATTTCTATACATCAATAATGTTCAAGCTGAAAGCCAAATCAATAATGCAGTCCCATTTGCAATAGACACGAACTGCACCAAATGCTTAGGAACACAGATAACCAGGGAAGTGAAATATCTCTGCAATGAGAATTACAAAACACTGCTGAAAAAATTGGAGATGACACAAAGAAATGGAAAAGTATTTTATGCTCACAATAGGAGGAATCACTATCATTAGACTGGCCATACTGACCAAAGCAATTTACAGATTTAATGCTCTTTATATAAAATTACCAATGATATTCTTCACAGAACTAGAGAAAAACTATTTTAAAATTCATATGGAGCCAATAAAAGGCCTGAGTAGCCAAGGCCATCCTAAGGAAAACAACAAAGCTGGAGGCATCATGTTACACAAAAACGATATTATAGGGCTACAGTAACCAAAATAGCATGGTACTGGCACAAAAACAGACACATAGACCAATGGAACAAGTTAGAAAACCCAGAAATAAAAACACACACCTACAACCATCTGATATTTGAAAAAGCCTGTATTATCAAGCAATAGGGAAAAGACTCCCTATTCAATAAATGGTGCTGCACAGTTGTTTAGCCATATCAGAAGATTAACACTGGATCCCTTCCTTCCACCAAATACAAAAAGCCAACTCAAGATTGATTAAAAGCTTAAATTGAAAACCTAAAACCATAAATACCCTAGAAGAAAACCTAAGAAATACCATTCTGGATGTCAGTCCTGGCAAAGATTTTATGATGAAGACTCCAAAAGCCATTGCAACAAAAGCAAAAATTAACAAGTGGGAACTAATTAAACTAAAGAGCTTCTGTGCAGCAAAAGAAACTATCAACAGAGTAAACAGACAACCTACAGAGTGGGAGAAAATAAAATATTTGTGAACTATGCATTCAACAAAGTTTTAATATCCAGCATTTATAAGGAACTTAAACAAATTAACAATTAAAAAAAAACACACATTAAAAGTGGGCAAAGGCCATGAACAGACACTTCTGAAAAGGAGACATACATATGGCCAACAAGCATAGGAAAAAATGCTTAACATCACTCATCATTAGAGAAATTCAAATCAAAACCATAATGAGGTATTATCTGACACCAGTCCAAATGGTTACTAATAAAAAACCACAAAGTAACCACACTGGCAAGGCTGTGGAAAAATGGGAACACTTATACACTGTTGGTGGGAATGTAAATTAGTTCAACTATTGTGGAAGGCAGTTTGGAGATTTCTCAAAGAACTTAAAACAGAACTACTATTTGACCCTTGCAATTTCATTATAGAGTATTTACCCAAAGGAATGTAAATCATTCTGTCATGAAGATACATGCACATGTATGTTCATCACAGCCCTATTCACAATAGCAGAGACATAGAATCAGTGTAGATGCCCATCAGTTGTGGACTGGATAAAGAAACTGTGGTACACATACACCATGGAATACTATGCATCCATACAAAAGAGCAAAATCATGTCTTTTGCAGCAACAGGGATGAAGCAGAAGGCTGTTATCCTAAGCAATTAACATAGCAACAGAAAGCCAAATACCACATGTCCTCAGTATAAGTGGGAGGTTAATACTGAGTACATATGGCCACAAAGAAGGGAACAATAGACACTAGGGCCTAGTCGAGGGTGGAGAGTGAGAGGAATGTGAGGATCAAAAAACTACCTGTTGGGTACTATGCTCAGTACCAGGCTGATGAAATAATCTGTACACCAAATCCCCATGACATACAATTTACCCATGAAACAAACCTGCATCCTCTGAACCTAAAATAAAAGTTGGAAGAAAAAAAACCTGTAATTAAAAAAACAAAAATAATTTTAAAATAAAAAAGAAATCATTTATTTCTGCAACTTATCTAGCACAATAAAAATTTTAAAAGCCTAGTTAATCATAATTAGAACATTAATGGCTTTGGATCTTTAATAGAGAGATTCTGTATTTTTATAATTATTCAAGGCCAGATGTGATGGCTCACTCCTATAATCCTAGAACTTTGGGAGGACAAGGTGGGCAGATGACTTGAGCCCAGGAGTTTGAGACCAGCCTGGACAACATGGTGAAACCTCATCTCTACAAAAAGTGAAAAAAATAGCTATAGTATGCACCTTTAATTCCAGCAACTCGGGAGGCTGAGGTGGGAGGATCATCTGAGCTGGAGTTTGAGGCTGAAGTGATCTGTGATTGCACCATTGCCCTTCAGCCTGGGTGAAAGAGACCCTGTCTCAAAAAAAAAAAAAAATTATTCAAGTATTCTTTATGTGCCTTGAGGAATGCCACTGGAGATGCTTCATTTATAAAAGTATAATATCAGCTAACATTTTATTTTATTTTAATAATTTATGTCTCCTGAACAAATTTTTGAAATGTGGTGTAGCTGTTTATTTATTTATTATACTTTAAGTTCTAGGGTACATGTGCACAATGTGCAGGTTTGTTACATAAGTATACCTGTGCCATGCTGGTTTGCTGCACCCATTAACTCGTCATTTACATGAGGTATTTTTTCCTAATGCTGTCCCTCATGACTGTTCCCGGTGTATGATGTTCCCTGCCCTGTGTTCAAGTGTTTTCATTGTTCAATTCCCAACTATGGGTGAGAACATGCAGTGTTTGGTTTTTTCTTCTTGTGATAGTTTGCTCAGAATGATGGTTTCCAGCTTCATCCATGTCCCTACAAAGGACATGAGCTCATCCTTTTTTATGGATGCATAGTATTCCATGGTGTATATGTGCCATATTTTCTTAATCCAGTCTATCATTGATGGACATTTGGGTTGGTTCAAAGTCTTTGCTATTGCAAATAGTGCCACAATAAACATACGTGTGCATGTGTCTTTATAGTAGCATGATTTATAATCCTTTGAGTATATACCCAGTAATGGGATCACTGGGTCAAATGGTATTTCTAGTTCTAGATCCTTGAGGTATCACCACACTGTCTTCCACAATGGTTGAAATAGTTTAGCCTCCCACCAACAGTGTAAAAGCATTCCTATTTCTCCACATCATCTCCAGCACCTGTTGTTTCCTAACTTTCTAATGATTGCCATTCTAACTGGTGTGAGACGGTAACTCATTGTGGTTTTGATTTGCATTTCTCTGATGACCAGTGATAATGAGCATTTTTTCATTTGTCTGTTGGCTGCATAAATGTCTTCTTTTGAGAGGTGTCTGATCTTATCTTTTGCCCACTTTTTGATGGGGTTGTTTGAATTTTTCTTGTAAATTTGTTTAAGTTCTTTGTAGATTCTGGATATTAGCCCTTTGTCAGATGGGTAGATTGCAAAAATTTTCTCTCATTCTGTAGGTTGCCTGTTCACTCTGATGATAGTTTCTTTTGCTATGCAGAAGCTCTTTCATTTAATTAGATCCCATTTGTTAATTTTGGCTTTTGTTGCCATTGTTTTTGGTGTTTTAGATATGAAGTCCTTGCCCATGCGTCTGTCCTGAATGGTATTACCTAGTTTTTTTTCTAGGGTTTTTATGGTTTTAGGTCAAATATTTAAGTCTTTAATCTATCTTGAATTAATTTTTGTATAAGGTGTAAGGAAGGGATCCAGTTTGAGCTTTCTACATATGGCTAGCCAGTTTTCCCAGCACCATTTATTAAATAGGGAATCCTTTCCCCATTTCTTGTTTATGTCAAGTTTGTCAAAGATCAGATGGTTGTAGATGTGTGGTGTTATTTCTGAGGTCTTTGCCCTGTTCCATTGGTCTATTATCTCTGTTTTGGTACTAGTATCATGCTGTTTTGGTTACTGTAGCCTTGTAGTATAGTTTGAAGTCAGGTAGCATGATGCCTCCAGCTCTGTTGTTTTTGCTTAGGATTGTCTTGGTAATGCGGGCTCTTTTTTGGTTCTATGTGAACTTTTAAAGTAGTATATTCCAATTCCATGAAGAAAGTCATTGTTAGCTTGATGGGGATTGCATTGAATCTACAAATTACCTTGGGTAGTATGGCCATTTTCACAATATTGATTCTTCTTATCCATGAGCATGGAATGTTCTTCCATTTGTTTGTGTCCTCTTTTATTTTGTTGAGCAGTGGTTTGTAGTTCTCCTTAAAGAGGTCCTTCACATCCGTTATAAGTTGAATTCCTAGGTATTGTATTCTCTTTGAAGCAATTATGAATGTGAGTTCACACATAATCTGGCTCTCTGTTTGTCTGTTCTTGGTGTATAGGAATGCTTGTGATTTTTGTACATTGATTTTGTATCCTGAGACTTTGCTGAAGTTGCTTATCTGCTTAAGGAGATTTTGGACTGAGACGATGGGGTTTTCTAAACATACAGTCATGTCATCTGCAAACAGGAACAATTTGACTTCCTCTTTTCCTAATTGAATATTCTTTATTTCTTTCTCTTGCCTGATTGCCCTGGCCACAACTTCCAACACTATATTGAATAGAAGTGGTGAGAGCGGGCATCCCTGTCTTGTGCCAGTTTTCTAAGGCAATGCTTCCAATTTGTGCCCATTCAGTATGATATTGGCTGTTCGTCATAAATAGCTCTTATTATTTTGAGATACATTCCATCAATACCTAGTTTATTGAGAGTTTTTAGCATGAATTTTGTCAAAGGCCTTGTCTGCATCTATTGAGATAATCATATGGTTTTTGTCTTTGGTTCTGATTATGTGATGGATTATGTTTATTGATTTGCATATGTTGAACTAGCCTTGCATCCCAAGGATGAAGCCAACTGGATCTTGGTGAATAAGCTTTTTGATGTGGTGCTGGATTCAGTTTACCAGTATTTTATTGAGGATTTTTGCATGGATGTTCATCAGGGATATTGGTCTAAAATTGTCTTTTTTTGTTGTGTCTCTGCCAGGCTTTGGTATCAGGATGATGTTGGCCTCATA
>NW_012116044.1:3019014-3081750 GCF_000951035.1 Colobus angolensis palliatus | reverse complement strand
GATGTTCATCAGGGATATTGGTCTAAAATTGTCTTTTTTTGTTGTGTCTCTGCCAGGCTTTGGTATCAGGATGATGTTGGCCTCATAAAATGAGGTAGAGAAGATTCCCTCTTTTTCTATTGATTGGAGTACTTTCAGAAAAAAATGGTACCAGCTACTCTTTGTACCTTTGGTAGAATTCAGCTATGAATCCATCTGGTCCTGGACCTTTTTTGGTTGGTAGGCTATTTATTATTGCCTCAATTTCAGAGCCTGTTATTGGTCTATTCAGCGATTCAGCTTCTTCCTGGTTTAGTCTCGGGAGGGTGTATGTGTCCAGAAATTTATCCATTTCTTCTAGATTTTCTAGTTTATTTGTGTAGAGGTGTTGATAGTACTCTCTGATGGTAGTTTTCATTTCTGTGGGATCGGTGGTGATCTCCCCTTTATCAGTTTTTATTGTGTCTATTTGATTCTTCTCTTTTTTCTTCTTTGTTAGTCTTGCTAGCAGTCTATCAATTTTGTAGATCTTTTCAAAAAACCAGCTCCTGGACTCATTAATTTTTTAAATGGTTTGTTGTGTCTCTATCTTCTTCAGTTCTGCTCTGATCTTAGTTATTTCTTGCCTTCTGTTAGCTTTTGAATTTGTTTGCTCTTGCTTCTCTGGTTCTTTTAATTGTGATGTTAAGGTGTCGATTTTAGATCCTTCCTGCTTTCTCTTGTGGGCGTTTAGTGCTATAAATTTCCCTCTACACACTGCTTTAAATGTGTCCCACAGTTTCTCGTATGTTGTGTCTTTATTCTCATTGGTTTCAAAGAACATCTTTATTTCTACCTTCATTTAGTTATTTACCCAGTGGTCATTCAGGAGCAGGTTGTTCAGTTTCCATGTAGTTGTGTGGTTTTGAGTGAGTTTCTTAATCCTGAGTTCTAATTTGATTGCACTGTGGTCTGAGAGACAGTTTATTGTGATTTCTGTTCTTTTACATTTGCTGAGGAGTACTTTACTTCCAACTATATGGTCAATTTTGGAATAAGTGTGATGTGGTACTGAGAAGAATGTATATTCTGTTGATTTGGGGGGAGAGTTCTGTAGATATCTATTAGGTCTGCTTGGTGCAGAGCTGAGTTCAAGTCTTGGATATCTTTGTTAATCTTCTGTTTCATTGATCTTTCTAATATTGACAATGGGGTGTTAAAGTCAGCCAATATTATTGTGTGGGAGTCTAAGTCTCTTTGTAGGTCTCTAAGGACTTGCTTTATCAATCTGGGTGCTCCTGTATTGGGTGCATATATATTTAGATAGTTAGCTGTTCTTGTTGCATTGATCCCTTTACCATTATGTAATGGCCTTCTTTGTCTCTTTTGATCTTTGTTGGTTTAAAGTAAGTCTGTTTTATCAGAAACTAGGATAGCAACCCCTGCTTTTTTTTTTTTTTTTGGCTTGCTTTCCATTTGCTTGGTAGATCTTCCTCCATCCCCTTATTTTGAATCTGTGTTTGTCTCTGCATGTGAGATGGGTCTCCTGAATACAGCACACTGATGGGTCTTGACTCTTTATCCAATATGCCAGTCTGTGTCTTTTAATTGGGGTTAAAATTATTTACATTTAGGTTAATATTTGCATTTACATTTAAGGTTAATTTGATCCTGTCATCATGATGTTAGCTGTTATTTTGCCCATTAGTTGATGTAGTTTCTTCCTAGCATTGATGGTCTTTACAATTTGGAATGTTTTTGCAGTGGCTGGTATCAGTTGTTTCCTTTCATGTTTAGTGCTTCCTTCAGGAGCTCTTGTAAGGCAGGTCTGGTGGTGACAAAATGTCTCAGCGTTTGCTTGTCTGTAAAGGATTTTATTTCTTCTTCACTTATGAAGCTTAATTTGGCTGGATATGAAATTCTGGATTGAAAATTATTTTCTTTAAGAATGTTGAATATTGGCCCCCCAGTATCTTCTGTCTTGTAGAGTTTCTGCTGAGAGATCCACTGTTAGTCTGATGTGCTTCCCTTTCTGGGTAACCTGGCCTTTCTCTCTGGCTGCCCTTAACATTTTTTCCTTCATTTCAACCTTGGTGAATCTGACAATTATATGTCTTGGAGTTGCTCTTCTTGAAGAGTATCTTTGTGGTGTTCTCTGTATTTCCTGAACTTCAATGTTGGCCTGCCTTCCTAAGTTGGGGTAGTTCTCTTGGATAATATCCTGAAGAGTGTTTTCCAGTTTGGTTCCATTTTACCCGTCACTTTCAGGTACACCAATCAAACGTAGATTTGGTCTTTTCACATAGTCCCATAATTCTTGGAGGCTTTGTTTGTTTCTTTTTAATCTTTTCTCTCTAAACTTCTCTTCTGATTTCATTTCATTAATTTGATCTTTAATCACTGATACCCTTTCTTCCACTTGATTGAATCGGCTACTGAAGCTTGTGCGTGTGTCACATAGTTCTCGTGCCATAGTTTTCAGCTCCATCAGGTCTTTTAAGGTCTTCTCTACAGTGTTTAATCTAGTTATCCATTTGTCTAATCTTTTTTGAGATTTTTAGCTTCCTTGTGATCAGTTTGAACATCGTCCTTTAGCTCAGAGAAGTTTCTTATTGACCTTCTGAATCCTACTTCTGTCAACTCATCAAAATCATTCTCCATCCAGCTTTGTTCAGTTGCTGGTGAGGAGCTGCAATCCTTTAGAGGAGAAGAGGTGCTCTGGTTTTTAGAATCTTCAGCTTTTCTGTTCTGGTTTCTCCCTATCTCTGTGGTTTTATCTACCTTTGGTCTTTATGATGGTGACCTACAGATGGGGTTTTGGTTTGGATGTCCTTTTTGTTGATGTTAATGCTATTCCTTTCTGTTTGCTAGTTTTCCTTCTAATAGTCAAGTCCCTCAGCTGCAGGTCTGTTGGATTTTGCTGGAGGTCCACTCCAGATCCTGTTTGCCTGGGTATCACCAGCAGAGGCTGCAGAACAGCAAATATTGCAGAACAGCAAATATTGCTACCTGATCATTCCTCTGGAAGCTTTGTCTCAGAGTGGCACCCAGCTGTATGAGGTGTCAGTCATCCCCTACTGGGAGATGTCTCCCAGTTAGGCTACACAAGGGACAGGGACCCACTTGAGGAGGCAGTCTGTCCATTCTCACAGCTCAAATGTCATGCTGGGAGAACCATTGCTCTCTTCAGCACTGTTAGACCGGGACATTTAAGTCTACAAAAGTTTCTGCTGCCTTTTGTTCAGCTATGCCCTACCCCCAGAGGTAGAGTCTACAGAGGCAGGCAGGCCTTGTTGAGCTGCAGTGGGCTCCACCCAGTTTGAGCTTCTGGGCCACTTTGTTCATCTACTCAAGCCTCAGCAATGGCGGACACCCCTCCCCCAGCCAGGCTGCCACCTCTCAGTTTGATCTTGGACTGCTGCACTAGTAATGAATGAGCAAGGCTCCATGGGGGTGGGACCCACTGAGCCAGGCATGGGATACAATCTTCTGATGTGCCGTTTGCTAAGACTGTTGGAAAAGTGCAGTATTTGGAATGCAGTATCTCGATTTTCCCGGTACAGACTGTCACGGCTTCCCTTGGCTAGGAAAGGGAAATCCCCCAACCCCCTGTGCTTCCCTGTTGAGGCAATACCCCACCCTATTTCAGCTCACCATCTGTGGGCTGCACCCACTGTCCAACCAGTCCCAGTGAAATGAACCAGGTACCTCAATTGGAAATGCAGAAATCACCCATCTTCTGCATGATCATGCTGGGAGCTGCAGACCGGAGCTGTTCCTATTCGGCCATCTTGGAATGGGCCTTATGTAGATATTAAATAAATTAATCATTAATCATGTTTACCAGTTCTGTAAATGGAAAATATGAGAGTATTTGCTTCTCATTTCCAACTTAAAGAGTAATTGTCATGACCTAATCCAGGTATTTTGTCTGAAAATGGCAGGTGTCATTTTTGTATTTGTTTGTTGCATTTTTTCTAAGAGACATATCTGAATACAACTCCATTATAAACCTTTGATATGTAGCAGCTTTTCCTAAGGCTATCTATAGAAATAAATATGATATGACAATATGATGTCATTTAAACTGAAAGTTGTGTCACCGGCTGTCACAATGGAAAAGAAATGTTTTGTTAATCCTATGTTATATATTTATTTTTATTGCTGCTCACCCCCCACCTAATCTTATCCAAAAGAAACATCACAAGCATAAGAACAAACAAAATATTCCCTCAGGCAGAAATGTTAAAATATTTGGACATTTTTTTATTTTCCCACATGACTATTTTTGGATGCTTTATAGTTGTCCTTTTTTTTTTTCTTTTTAAGAAAAGAGACTGAAATTTAAATCAGTCAGCTTAGAAAATCATTAGTAGTGATAAATTCAAAAGAAATTCACCCTATTGCCAAATGAATTAGTGTTCCTGAGCCCTCCTTCCCTTGTTTCTTTAAATGATCTAACTTTTTTAAATACTTTTCTTTTACCTCCTCTACCTTTAACATTTCCCTATGCTAGTTTCCATTCTCTGATCTTACAATTTCTTTACTTAGATTCCAAAATATGGGTAAGACACTAAGATTTTGCCTTTGGTCATATTCTCATTTTCTCTTTTCACCTGCTCTTCAGAATTTCTTATGGTACTCAGTATCAATTCTTCTGTTATCTATGTTCTCTGTCAGCTCCTGCCAAGAAATATTATGTAGACAGTCCATATTAATCTCAAATTCAACCATCCTCAAACAATTAATCATGTCTGCCACTCCTAAATTTAAAAATATTATTGTTCTTTTTTCTCTTGCTGACCCGCCTGCCATCTGAACAAATAGGAATACTGGAAATTTAAGATCATTTTTGACCCTTCCCCAATGGGTCATATTTCCCAACTTCTGTCAATTTTTATTACATAATTTCACTCAACTCCAGTTCTTCCTTTTGTTTCAAGCTTCTTTGCCTAAGTTTAAGTCCTTCCTATAACTTGTCTGCACTATTAAAATTGTCTCCTATCTGTTCTTGAAGATGCTAATCTCTACCTTTTAATAGATGCTCCATGACATTACATTTTCCAAAGAATAATTTTAATAATGTCATTTTCTCTTCTGAAAATTTTAGGGGCTTCCAGATACATGCTGAGTAGGTAAATATCATCTTATATTTTCTTGAAGGTACAGAAGCCAGAATCAACATTATGAGTGGCCTAATTCTACTCCAATTCCTGCCATGGGCTCTTTCTGGCCTGAATCAACTCTACAAATTTATTTTCCTCATCGGAAACTGAGAAATGTTGCAGTGTTTAGTACAGGAGATAGAAACCATTGTAGGCTTTTTTAACAAATAAGTTCTTTATACAGATTATTAGATGCTTGTAAAAGTTTTGGAAGGGCTAGAGATGGGGAGATTAGAGAGCTGTCACTAGGTTTCAAAGTAATAGCATTATAATTGCCATCCAGTGATCAGGAAACAATGGAAAATGGTGATCAGTTTGATGACTGCTGCCACTCCAAAACCCAGTGACTAAAGAATAAAATGTAGAGTATGATGTCCTCAAGAACCATTGACACAGGAAAGGGAATGGCTTCTGCCTTCCTTCTACCTTCCAAAAATTATATTATTGGATCTCATTGGCAGAGAACCTCAATCACATTCATAAGGCTAGTGGCCAAGGAGTGTAGAAAATTTACAGTCTAACCTTTCAACCTATGCAATATAAGGGAAATATTAAAGATGGTCCACGCGGATTCTGGATGCCAGTGGCCAGTATCCAGTTCATGAGGTTGGCTTGATGATTTTAGTATTCTGTTTCAAACATTCCTTACTTTAGAACAGCTGGTAACAGTTGTGCCAGCTGTGCTGTGCACATTCAGACACTACAATCCAGACTTCATTCTGGCTCTCTCAATATTTCAGATGGAATTAATATAAAGAGAGATCATGTAATAATATTTTGAAAATATGTAATCCTAATTGTTCAATGTCAGCTTCTGTCCAGTAGAATTAAATGTAAGTTGCATATGTACCTATTTAGTAGACATATTTTAAAAAGTTGAAAAAAAAGATGAAATTGGTTTTAACATTTTATTTTAATTATGTATTTAATTCTAATATATAATGTAACATAATAATGAAATATTTTACATTATTTTTTCATACTATTGATAATATAGTATATATTTTACACATAATTTTTAAAGTTTTTAATTTTTGTGGGTACATGGTAGGGGTATATATTTATGAAATACATGAGACATTTTGATACAGTATTACAATGTGTAATAATCATATCAGGATAAATGTGGTATTTATTACCTCAAAAATTTATCCTTTGTGTTATAAACAATCCAATTACACTCTTTTAGTTATTTTTATGTGTATAATTAAATTATTATTGACTGTAATTGTTGTGCTATCAAATATTAGTTCTAATTCATATTTTCTTAATGGTAACCAACTCCAGTCTCCCCTCCCCCATTACCCTTCCCAGAATCTGGAAACTTTCCTTCTACTCTCTATCTCCATGCATTCAATCATTTTAATTTTTAGCTCCCACAAATGAGTGAGGACATGTGAAGTTTGTCTTCCTGTGCCTGGCTTATTTCACTTAACATAATGATCTCCAGTTCTGCCCATGTCTTGCAAGTGACAAGATCTTATTCTTTTTTATGACTGAATAGTACTCCATTGTGTATATGTATCACATTTTCTTTACCCATTTATCTATTGATGATCATTTATTGTGAATAGTGCTGCAATAAACATAGGAATACAAGTATTGCTTTGCTGGGCAGATTTTTAACTTGATGTGATCCCATTTGTCCATTTTTGCTTTGGTTGCCTGTGCTTGTGGGGTATTACCTTAAAAATATTTGCCCACTCTAATGTCCTGGAGAGTCTTCCCAGTGTTTTATTGTAGTATTTTCATAGTTTGAGGTCTTACATTTAAGTCTTTCATCTTTCCTGATTTGATTTTTGTATGTGACAAGAGACAGGGGTCTAGCTTCATTCTTCTGAGTATGGATATCCAGTTTTCCCAGCACCATTTATTGAAGATACTATCTTTTCTCCAAGTATGTTCTTGGCACCTTGAAAATGAGTTCACTGTAGATGTGTGGACTTGTTTCTAGGTTCTCTATTCTGTTCCATTAATTGGTCTATGTGTCTGTTTCTATGCTTTCCCATACCATGCTGGTTTTGGTCACTACAGCTCTGTAGTATAATTTGAAGTCAGGTAATGTGATTCCTCCTATTTTGGAGCTTTGGCTATTTTGTGGTTTCATATCAATTTTAAGATTGTTTCTCTATTTCTATAAAGAACATCATTGGTATGTTAATAGGGATTGCATTGAATCTGTAGAATGGACATTTCAATTTAATATTAATTCTTTCAATCTATAAACATGGAATATTTTTCCATTTCTTGTGTCTTCTTCAACTACTTGCATCAATGTTTTACAGTTTTCGTTGCAGAGATGTTTCACTTCTTTGGTTAAGTTAATTCCTAGGTACTTCATTTTATCGGTTAGCTTATTTAGCTATTGTAAATAAGATTCCTTTCTTGATTTCTTTTTCAGATTGTTCACTGTGGGCATAGACAAGTGCTTCAGATGTTTGCATGTTGATTTTGTATTCTGCAACTTTAATGAATTTGTTTATCAGTTCCAACATTTTTTTATAGTAGGTTTTTCCAAATATACAACCATATCATCTCAGACAAGGATAATTTGACCTCTTCCTTTTCGATTTTTATGCCTTTTTTAAATGTCTTTCTCTCTTCTGATTGCTCTAGCTAAGACTTGCAGTACTATGTTGAATAACAGTGATGACAGTGGGTACCCTTGTTGTGTTCCATATCTAATAGGAAAGGCTTTCAGTTTTTCCCCATTCAAACTTTATTATCACTAGGTTTGGGTCTGTCATATATGTATTTTATTGTGTTGAGGTATGTTCCTTCTATATCCAGTTTTCTGAGGTTTATTAATATGAAATGATGTTGAATTTTATGAAATGCTTTTCCAGCATCATTTGAAATGATCATATGGTTTTTGTCCTCCTTTCTGTTGGTATGATGTATCACATTGATTGATTTGCATATGTTGAGTTTATCCCTGTGATAAATGCTACTTGGTAATGATGAATCATCCTGGTAATGTTGTTGAATTTGGTTTGCTAGTATTTTGTTGAGGCTTTTTGCATCAATATTTGTCAGTCATGCTTTCCTGTACTTTTCTATTTTAGATGTGTCTTTGTCCATTTTTGGTATCAGTGTTTAATACTGGCCTTATAGAATGAATTTGGAACTATTCCCTTCTCTATTTCTCAAAATTATTTCAGGAGAATTGGTATCAGTTATTAATTAGACGTATGGTAGAATTTTAGCAGTGGGGCCATTCAGTCCTAGGCTTTTCTTTAATGGGAGACGATCTCAAACTAACAGATTAGTTTGTACAGTTTTGAGATTTCTTCATAGTTCAATATTAGTAGGTTGTAAATGTCTAGAAATGTGTTCATTTCTGCTAGATTTTTCAATTTATTGGCATATAGTTGCTCATAGTAGCCCCTAATGATCTTTTGAATTTCTGTGGTTTCAGTTGTAATGTCTCCTTTTTCATCTCTGATTTTATTTATTTGGATCTTCTCTCTTTTCTTGTTAGTCAGGCTAATGTTTTGTCAATTTTGTTTATATTTTCAAAGAACAACGTTTTATTTCCTTCATCTTTTTATTGTCTCCTGTTTTAAAATTTCATGTACGTCTGCTCTGATCTTTATGATTTCTTTTCTCCACCAATTATGGATTTGGTTTGCTCTTGCTTTTCTAGTTCTTTAAGATGCATCGTGAGGTTATTTATTTTAAGTTTTTCTTCTTTTTTGGTGTAGGTACTTGCAAGTATAAACTTTCCTCTTAGTACTGCCTTTGATGTATCTCACCTATTTTGGTATATTGTGCTTCCATTATCATTTGTTTCAGGAAACAATTTTTCAGCTTACTTCTTAATTTTTTAATTGACCCACTGGTCACTCAGGAGCATATTGTTTAATTTTCATGTGTTGGTATAGTTTCCAAAATTCCTCTTCTTTTCATTTCTAGTTTTATTCCATTGTGGTCAGAGAAGATGCTTGTTTGATGTTATTTTAATTTTTTGAATGTTTCATCACTTGTTTTGTGACCTAACATATGGTCTATCCTTGATAATGATCCACGTGCTGAGAAGAACATGTATTCTGCAGCTGTTAGAGAAAATGGTCTGTAAATATCTATTAAATCCATTTTGTCTATAGTGCAGATTAAGTCCAATGTTTCTTTGTTGATTTTCTGTCTGGAAGTTCTGGCTAATGCTAAAAGCATGGTGTTGAAGTCTCCAGGTATTATTGTACAAAGATCTGTCTCACTCTTAAGCTGTAATAATATTTGCTTTATATGTCTGGGTGCTCCAGTGTTGTGTTCACATATATTTACATTTGTTATGTTCTTTTGCTGAATTGACCCCTTTATCATATATAATGACCTTTGTCTCTTTCTACAGTTTGTGTCTTGAAATCTATTTTGTCTAATACAAGCATAGCTACTCCTGCTCTATTTTTGGTTTTAGTTGGCATAAAATAACTTTTTCCATCTCTTTATTATCACTCTATGTAGGCCTTTATAGGTGAAGTGTGTTTCTTGTATACAACAGATAATTGGGTGTTTTCTTCATCATTTAGCCACTCCATGTCTTTTGATTGGAGAGTTTAGTCCATTTACATCCAGTGTTATTATTGATAGTAAAACTTACTTCTGCCCTTTAGTTATTTGTTTTCTGGTTTTCTCTTCCTTCTCTCCTTCCTTTCTGTCTTCCTTTTGGTGAAGGTGATTTTCCCAATAAGACCCTTTGTTAACTCCTAACTCCCAGAATTGTAACATATTTGTATTTTTTTAAGCTACTATAACTATGGTCACTTCTTGCAGCAGCAATATGAAACTAATCCCTTAGTTTTGAAATTAGGTCTTACCAAGCTAAGCAAATTTACTAACTGTTATGACAACTCAGTATTCTAAAAATATAGCTCAGACTTCTAAGTCCTCCTGGTCCAGCCTCTAAGGAGCCTGGAAGTCAATACTGCATCCTAACAAGTAAAAACCTGAATTAACTGAAAAATTAATAACTCTTCTTATAACTCTCAGAGAAGTGAGGTCACAGAGCCCAGACACCTTATATCCTGACCTCAGACATCATCAGTACTCCAGGTTGTCTAGCCTTTGAACTTCTGGCTCACATCTGTAGGCCCTCAGGATCTCAGATCTATGGCCTCAGACTGAGAATTACACTATTGTACTCCCTACTTCTGAGGTGTTTGGACTTGGACTGAGCCACCTTAGCAGCTATACTGGTTCTAAAGCTTACAGGCAGTATTTTGTGAGATGTCTCAGCCTCCATAATCAAGTGAGCCAATTGCCTGAAAAAATCTCTTTTTATATATTTGTCTATATATGCTATTGTTTCTGTCTCTCTGGAGAATGTTAACTAAAGTAATAGCCAATGCATTGTTGAAGAAGAAGAATAAAGTTGGAGGACTGCCTCCTGGGCTCAAGTGACCCTCTCACCTCAACCTCTCAAATAGCTGGGACCACAAGTGTGTACCACCATGCCCAGCTAGTTTTTGTATTTTTTATAGAAGTGAGGTTTCACAATGTTGCTTAGGCTGGTCTCAAACACCTGGGCTCAAGTAATCTATCTGTCTTGGCCTCCCAAAGTGATGGGATTACCAGGGTGAGCCACTGTGCCCAGTTTTAACAAATCTAGATTTTTGACCTAAAATAGCTAAAGCACCACCTGTCATGATAGAAATTAATTTTTCCATATCCACTTGAAATTCTTCTTTGACAGATGTAGGAAGTGTAAAATATCTATACTATGAATATGATATTTTACGCTGTGAATTGAACTTTCTTTATAAGACTGGAAGTGTTTTGACACAAAAAGCACCCAAAGTGTTAATTGGGCAGTACTGCTTTTATCACACAACTAATCTAAAGCTAAAGACACGTTCTTGCAAATTTTTAAACTTCGAATAAAAAAACCATTGATATTGTTAGAAAGTTTCTATAGGTTCTTGGTTTAAATAAGATCTTTCACTGTTTGAGAAACATCTTTTTTAAAAATATGCTTCATAATTTCATTAAAAATTTCTATAACTGAAATTGCAATTTTGTTTACCACCTTTCTTTCTAAAAAATGTTTTATTGCATTTGTCTGCAAAAATCTAAGCCATTTTCATCTGGCCAAAGTTACACACTCAGCTCCTGTTAAAAATTGTTTAATTTTTTTTTGTTAGACATTAATTCTGATTTCATGTGGTTGATTTTGTAGGTTTTTCTTTTTTGATACCAAGAGAAAACTTCACATCAAAGTTACTACCTACTTGTTGACATGTAATATTTCCCACTTTATTGTCTTTAAATTTTTTACATCACTATAATATAGTTTTGTTTGTTTGTTTTGCTTTTCTACAGCAAATTGCAATGGCCAATAGTTATGAAATATGTGGCATGCCTCCTTCCATCATCTTTTTTCCTTTAGTATTCTGGACTTAGTATTAGCACCACCATTTTTACTTGATTCTGTATCAGTTACATGTCTTCATTTTAAGTAAAAATAATTGTCCATATTTTTAAAAGTATAAAAACAATTTAATGTATTTACTATATTAAAATCATTTAAATTTATCTACCACTTACAATTTACACGGATATCACTATATTTCATATAGTCCTCATAATATATTAATGTCTAATAATATTAGGTGGTGATTTTCTATGGTCTTTTTATATATCTTGTGACAGATTTTGTCCCAGACCATCTTTTCAAGGATGTTCACATAACAGACAGCCTTGGAAACTAGAGGCAACGTCTCCCTCCGAGTGAGGGGGAAGATGTTTCCTGACAAAGATAATAGTTAATATTTCCCTCAAGGACAAATGTTGGGCAAGTTTGCTAGCAGCCCTGCTTTATAAGATTAGCAGTTTCCTAATCTCAGGGTTCCTCAGTTGGGAGACAGATCCACGGAGTGCTCAGCATCCACCTGGGCTTACTCTGCATTGCCCCCAGGGCCTTTGGCGGCCAAAAGGGCCAATGAGAATATGGAGCTCGTGTGGTACCTCTTATGCTGTGTCTCTGGTCTCTGCAACTTTTCAGAAATCCTAAGAGCTACTCAACCTTTCTAATAAATTCCTTTTCCACTTGAATTATCCAGGGTTGTTTCCTGTTGTGACTAAGAATCCTGATGAACAGAGCTCTAAAATGGCAACCTTGAAGTTTCCTTATCAAAATTCTACATATAGAGGGTGTGGGCTTCTACATTGCACATATATGGCTTATGCCACTTTCAGGAAAGTTATTTACAAATGATAAAAGATCCTACTTAGTTTTATTTTTTTTTTTTAAGGAGACAGTGTCTTGTTCTGTCATGTAGGCTGGAGTAGCTAAGTGTCTAAGACCTTTTGGGCTTGTCATTTTCATACAGACCATAACTGTGGAAGTGTGGAAAGGAAACCTAGAAGGTTTACACAGTTCTGTTTAGGAACTATTGATTCCCTGACAAACAAACACATTGTAATGTTACAATGTTATATAGAAAATGTAATTTAGGCCGGGCGCGGTGGCTCAAGCCTGTAATCCCAGCACTTTGGGAGGCCGAGACGGGTGGATCACGAGGTCAGGAGATCGAGACCATCCTGAGCTACATGGTGAAACCCCGTCTCTACTAAAAAAAAATACAAAAAACTAGCCGGGCGAGATGGCGGGCGCCTGTAGTCCCAGCTACTCGGGAGGCTGAGGCAGGAGAATGGCGTAAACCCGGGAGGCGGAGCTTGCAGTGAGCCGAGATCGCGCCACTGCACTCCAGCCTGGGCGACAGAGCTAGACTCCGTCTCCAAAAAAAAAGAAAATGTAATTTAAATTGAAGCATACTGCCAACACCAACTACACCAATGATGTGTCTATGTGTAATGGCATCAACAAGATACATGCCTAATATTTGCACTAAAATATATCAATAATATTTTAGACCATTCATGGCTAAAGAAAGCAGTCAATGAAACAATAAAGTTGTGCTAAAAAGAAAAAGATTCACCCTGCTTTGTGTTTTACATTTAAATGTAAGCTTGTTAAAATTAAATACATTTTAAAATTCTATTCTTTACCATATTTGCAACATGAATTTAATAGCCACATTTGGCTACTGGGTTTTTATTGGGTGATATAGTTCTGAATTGTATACTCCTTACTCTAATTGCTATTATCTATTTATCTATCTCCCCCATACATATGTGTCTAAACACACGTATGTACATGCAAATATATATACACATATATGCTCTTCCACCATTTATCGATATCTTAATTTCATTAAGTATTATCAAACATTTCATGAGGATTTTATTTCAAGTCTTTAATTACAAGCATCTACAGACAGAATCATTTTTGGAAGAGGAAGAACAAAACAGTATAAGAAACGGAGTATGTCAGATTATCTTCAGATAATCTGGATTCTTCAGATGTTTGTACATTGGTTTTTTAAATCAGGAAATATCAAGTTTTTTTATACAGTCATATCAAGTTTCTATGAGAACTACATTTTGAGCCTGAATACATATTATTCTCAAATTTAAAAATCTTGCACATTTCTTATCCAAACAAGCAAGGGATTCAGAACTAAATAGCCTCATTAAAACCATTGTACGCCTGTTTCCAGGCATGGTGGATTAGAGCAATTGCAGCATTATTTGGTATTATTGTCAGAATAAACTGAAAACTACCTCATGTCTCTACTGAACAACTCAGTGCTCTTAGTTTTATGTAATTAAATTCATGTTTAGGAATTAAGTAAGATCTGGGCTCAGTGGCTCATGCCTATAATCTCAAGTACTTTGGGAGGCTGAGAGAGAAAGATCACTTGAGGCCACAAATTTGAGACCAGTCTAGGCAACATAGTGAAACCCCATCTTTACAAAAAGGAAAAAGAAAAAGCAAACATTAGCCAGGCATGGTGACACATGCCTGTAGTTCTAGCTCCCTGGGAGGCTGAGGAAGGGAGATCCCTTGAGCTGAGGATTTCTAGGCTGCAGTGAGCTATCATCACTCCAGTGCACTCCAGCCTAGGTGACACAGCAAGACCTTGTCAAAAAAAAAGGGGGGGGGATAAAGTAGGATCACTCATCATTTATCAGTAAATAACTTTCCTGAAAAGAGCATAAAAAGCCATATATGTGCAATGTAGATGCCCACACACTCTATATGTGGGATTTTGATACAGAAATTCCAAGATTGACGTTTCAGAGCTCTGTTCATCCGGATTCTTAGTCACAACAGAAAACAACCCTGGCTAGTTCAAGTAGAAAAGGAATTTATTAGAGAAGTACTGGGTAGCTCTCAACATTTCTGAAAAGTTGCAGAGACCAGGCTTGGGGGTGATTAAAGCAGAAACCCAAACAAACTCATGCCAGAGAACTGATCTGGTGAGTTCAGCATGGACACTGTTGCTGGCACAGACAGGGCAGCTTTTCCCATGAGCCACAAACATTGACTGCTGTCCCTAAAGCAACTGGCACTACCCCTGCCCTTGCCAGAATGAATTCAGTCTAGTCCAGTTTTCTAGTTTCACCGGCCTTTGCTTCAAAGTGTAGGATGGGTATGTCCAATTGGTTGCAAGCTTAGCTGCAAGAGATACTGATTTTCAGACTCAGTTCTGGGGTGGGGAGCTCAGTTTCATAATGTAGGGGAGTTCCCTAATATGAGAAGGAGGTTTGGATAGAAAGAAAGTAAAGAGAGAGAAAGAAAGAAGATATAAAGAAGAAAAGAGAAAGAAAGTAGCCAATGGCTCGTGTGTGCCCCCACCTAAAGGTGCTCCATGAGGACTCAAGTCCAATATAGTCAGGCTGTCTGATTTTATTCAGAGAAACTGAAACATCTGGATATTTATGGGAGTTCAACAACTTGTCAAGAGTTAGCAAGAAACTCAAACCTTTTGAAAACAGCAAAGTATCAAATGTGTTCCTTGATTGAATCTAGTTTGAGGGCCAGGTTTCAAACCCTGCTCTAAATAGTAAATGTCATTGGGGCTTACAGGCAGGTACTGATGTGATCTCACCTTTGCCTAAGTTGCATGAAAGATAAAAATAAATGATACCTGAATCAAGAGGATTATATCGAAATCTAAGGAAGAACTTCAGAAGTGGCAGCAGAGCTAAGTGGAGGACAAGATACATGGTATGGTTTGGAGGTCGAACCCATAAGACTTCATGACAAACAAAATAGAATAGATAAGAAGAAAACAAAGATGGGTCCAAAGTCCTGAGATTTGACTAACTGAAGCTATGCTGATACTGTCAACTATAAGAGTGAAATCAGCAGGAGAAGAAAAGTTGAGATCTGGAAAACATACACTGAGTCCATTATTTTAACATCTTACATTTGAAATAGAGCTGTCCAGGTAGAGACATTCAACAACCAACTAGTAATAAAGGTTTGGATTTCAATAAAGAGATGAGGCATAAAATTTGAAATTTTCATTAATTAATTTTAATTGAGGTATAATTAAATGGAGTAAAATATATAACTATTAAGTGTGGAGATCAAGAGTTTTGATAAATACACACAACTGTCTTACTAATATTCCTATCAAGATTCAGTACATTGCCATTACCTTTGAAGGTTCCCATGTGCTCTTTCATAGAAAATCAGCGTCTTCTCATGGGCAATAGCTATTCCAATTTCTATCTCCATAAATTAACTTTGTCTGTTGTTAAACTTCATATAAATGGAATGACATAGACTTCTTGGATCTGTCTCCTTTCATTCAACATGACATTTTTGAGATTTAATTTGTGTATTAGGAGTTCATTCTTTAATTAATGTGTTGTCGAATAATATTCTGTTGCATGAATATACCACAATATGTTTATCCATTCTCCACTTGATGGATATTTAGTTTGTTTCCAATTATTTGATATCCTAAGTAAAGTGGCAGTGAATAATCTTTGCAATTACATGGAAAGCTGCAGTGAATATTCTCACACAAATTTTGGGAGGACATATTTTCATTTCTTTTGAGTACATACGTAGTATCAGAATTGCTGTATCATAAAGCAAGTGCATTTCCAGCTTTATAAGTAGTTGCCAACATGGTTTTCAACATGACTGCATCATATAATATTCAGAAAAAATTAATGAGAGCACAGTTAATTTGTGCCCTCTGTAACACATAGTCTGTACTGTCAATCTTTTTAATTTTAGTCATTTTGTGGGGTGTGTTGAAGTAGCTCACTGTAATTTCAATTTACGTAGCTAATAACCAATTACTTTGATCATATTTTTAGGTACTTATTGGCCATTTATATGTCTTATTTTTTGAAATGGTATCTAAGTCTTTTAGCCACTTTTATTGTTTTAAAATTATTATTTATTTGTAGGAATCTTTGTTGAATACATACAGAAAGAGACTATTTCCTCATAGTCTACAGGACTTTTTGTTTTTCTAATAACATATTCCAATGAGCAGATTTTAAAAACTATTATAAAATCAAGTTAATTTTTTTCTTTCATGTTTAGTGATTTTAAAATTTTGCGTAAGAAAACATTTGCCTTTCCTTAAGTCACAAAGATAGTCACCTATGCTTTAACTTGATAGTTTTAGCTTTTTCATTTGTTTATAATCTATCTCAAGTTAATAGTTTTTATATTGTTAGCTAAGGGTCAGGGCTAATGCTTTTTTCACATATAGATCCAGTTGATCTAGCATCATTTTTGGAAAGATTTCCCATTAAATTGCACTGGTGTCTTTGTCAAAAATCAATTGATCTTATATAGGTGAATTTATTTATGTACTTTCTATTCTCTTCCATTGATCTATTTGCCTATCCTACATCAATATCACACTCTTTTAATTAATGTAACTTTGAAAATATAGATTTTGTCATTGAGGTATAGACAAGCCAATATGTCGAGTGAAAACCCCACAGGGAAGAGATGAAAACCGAGAATGGAAAAATACTGATGCTCATCAAAATAATATGGAGTAGGTAGAAGAAAACTTGCCAATAAAAAAAGACAAGGTGCTCAGAAAGACAAGGGGAAACCACAGATGGAGTATGGACAAGGAAATCAAGAAAGAAAAGGATTTTGAGAAGGAAAAGTTTCCAGAAGGTTTTCATGCTGCAGAAAACTATACAGATTTTGACAATTTTGACAAAAAGTCATTGATAACCTAAGTGAGAGCAGTTTCAGGAGAGGTGATGGCATGATGGCATATATTTATCCAATGAATATTTACTGCCTATGCATATTGCAAACTACTACGAACAAGAGAGATATAGTGGCAGGCTTTCTGAACTTCATTGTGCTACAAGTCCATAGATGTTATATTCCCATGAGGGAAGAAAAGAATGAGAGATGAAGAGAAAAACAAATCCAAGGCACAAAAAATTTTTATAGGTCAACATAAGAGACAGAAGTAACATTTGGTGGTTTTATGTGAAACATGTTGAGAAAGGAATTTTGTTTGTTTCAGTTTCATGGCAAGGAATAGTTCCATCAGGTTTTAGGCCAAGAGGAGGATAAGAGCAGAAAGAGGAGATCGAAAAATATTCTGGGGAAAGTGGAGTAATGACAGATTGAGGCATATAAAAAACATAAGGTGAGATTCTCTAAAAAAAGCTAAAATAAGAATTTAGTTTTGAAAAGGAAGATTTATTTATTGCTTCCTAAGGCAGACAGAAAGTAGTAAGGGATGAGTAAGTAGGATCAAAAGTAAAATTGTGAGGAAGAACATCATACATCATTCGTGGGCTCTCTGTTTTTCAAAAAAGAATTTTACTGAAAGGTCTAAAGTGAGAGACCTACAGAGACTGATGAAGGGCTGAGAGACCGCTTAAGGAGAATAATAGAAGGAACTGATTGGCATAACCAAAAGGAATGGTAAAAAGTACTAAAGATTCACCAAAATGTAGAGAGTGTGCACTAGGATACAATCTTAATGTGCAGATGAATGATTTTCTCCAGAGTCCGTTACCGTCAGGGCAAAGGAATGGGAGAATTGGTGGTGCAAGGGAAGAGAGATCCTAGATCAGATCAGCTTTGAAGGGTATGTGTATTACAAAGGTAAGAGCTGCAGAATTTGATTCTTTTGAGAATTGTGTTTGAAATAATGTCCAATAAGATTTAATACAGAGGAAAAGAAAGTTAGGAGATCAATTGAAAGATATTTAAGGAACTTGGGGATGGAAAAACAAAAAAAAAAATGCTAAGAGAAATGTCGAAATATGAATCTATGATCCAATAGTGGGCTGAAGCCAGACTGTACCGGCTAAGGAGAGCTGACTGTGGACCTGTCCACCCACCTCTGTAATCAGTGACATTATGGTGATAACTTGAAATTAGCCCCCGTGCAAGTATTTGCCACATGATAATCAGCAAACACTATGAATCAGGCCCTTAATTTTCGTTTTATTTTCCTACCTCAAGTACCAGTTGCTATAGGATACCCCTGCTGTTATAGATAGTAGTATTTCCAGTTTTCTTTTTCCCAGTGTAATAACTAAGGTTAGGATATAATTAGGGGAATAGAGATAGTTATTATAAAATATATATTTAGTTATAATTGTAAATATCTTATGAATAATGACACTAAAGTCATCTAAGATGAGGTCAGGAGGAGAGAGTGGTGGTGAATTGAGAGTGAAAAGAGTCTTCAATGTGGAAGAAAGACCACGATGTCATTGAAAACACTCACGATGATGAAGAGAAGATAGCGAACTTCAATAACGTAAAGTGAGTAAAATGGAGAGGTTCATCATGGTGGTGGTCAGTGAAATCATGATTTGAAAGGCCACAATAATGAGTTAGAAATATTAATTGAGCTGGTATCACTTAAATTTCACACTAAGCGAGAAAAGGGATTATAACTTGAAACTCAAGAATGTTTACTCCACTCAGACCAGATTTCTATCTTCTGTTATAAACACTTTTTAATTGTGAAAAATTCTCGACACTTGAAATAAGATAATCTACCACCCATTAAAAAGCTCAATTTTCATCCTTACATCTGTTTTCAGAAATCACTTCATGCCTGTAATTCGTACATTCTGCTTAGTACTGAAAATACTTTAATAATATTGAAAGATTATCATGTTGTCTGCTGATAGACCTAATATGTTAAACAGAAAGTAGTTACCATCTGATAAGCTAATAAGAAGCATTAATTAAAAGCCCAAGCATTAGAGCCATGAGATTCTCTTCTGTTATATTATTTTCTGTGTAAAAGAAACATTCCTCCAATGTTCTGTCTCATGTTAAAGTACAGTATAATTTATTGAGTAATAGGAGAGAATGATTCAAAAATTACCCACAAACTGGATTTGCTTGTGGAAAGAGAAACAGACATATTAATTTTCCCAGACACATTATTAGAATCTTAATGAAAACAGTGAAGGAAATAACAAATAAAACCATGTACATCTTAAACATAAAATAGCTAAAGAAGAGTTCACACACATCCCCACATGAATTATGCTTCCTTAAGGACGTTGAAACACCTGGCAATTGCTCGGAAATGGACGTAAACAAAGGACATGCTGTCGGAATTTGATCTCAAGAAACCTTGAGAAAATGCACTTGGGAAAGCCTTTTGTACTTTTAACTATCTTGCGAAACTCACATAAATAAGACTCATTCAACAAAGTTCCTAATATAATTATCTGATGTTCACTTGAACTTCTCACTGTCTTTGTGAAGCTCCCAGTCCCTTGAACCAAATGTTCTTAATAATCATTTCAATATACCAAGTACAAACATATGTGTATCATTAGAATAAAGCTATGCTTGTTCATTTCAAGATGGTGAAACAAAACCCACAAAATATATCCCTGAACTCCAACTCATGTTTGATACAGCAATGTGTTTTTACACTATCTCCCTCATATATTACTCTTTTCTCTCCTCACTTCTGGGAATACGAAGTCTCAAGCATGTGGGAAAAGAAACCTCCCACCTTTTTTTCCTGAGCCAAGTTTACACTGAGGACAAAAAGCAATGAATAGTTTCAACCAGAAAATGTTCAATCTCCCGGCTCTAAACTTGTGTTTGTAGACAAGGGGTGGTCCATGCTATATTTCTTGCTAGAAATTTCCCAGCAAGATTTAATGAGTACTTAAACAGTCTTTAAAACTTTTTAACAGTGAGGCAGCTGGATCAGGGAGTAGAGAAAAAAGCACGGAAATAAAAAAGCCTCTTAATTTTTGTCAACCTCTATACTTCTACTCTACTGGTTGCTTATTGACTAAAAACCCTAATTACTGAACTTTCAAAGCTTAACCTGAAGCTTAGAAGGCTTCTGAGCAGTAGAAATGCCAGACCCCAATACAGAGATGTAGGAAAATTCGCCAGACCTCGGCCTGCAAATATCAGTGAGTGCTATCCACCTTGATTGCACAGAGAAGATGTATTCAGCAAATTCTCTGGGGACCTTGGGCTAGCAGAGTGTAGTAAGAATAATATAGAACTAGGGGTCAGCAAGTCAAATATCTCTGCCACTCGCTAATTGTGTAACCATGGAAAAGTTACTTAGACTCTGTGCCTCGCTCTAAAGGTATGAATTTGAGCAATTAAAATAACAATTGTGTTGACTGTTGACTATTAATCTTTACATACTGATGCATACATCTGTGTGTATTTGTGTGTATATATGTGAGCATACATGGGCATTTGGTAGGTTTGGATGTTCTTTTCTCTATTTTTCTTCTTATAAAACAATCTTCTAGATTATGTAATTTAAGATTCACAGCTTTTAATTCATCCTTACACTATTCAAATTAACCTGATAATTATTTTATGGTGATAGTTAACATGGGATTGTTTTGATGGATAGAGTGTTAGAAATGTTTTCCTTTTCACAGAGATTTGAAGTTCAGAATAGAAAACAACAACAATATTATCAGGTATAACCCTTATTTTCATAATATAGATCCATAATCTATGCTATAAAAAGGGGAAGTTGGTTCTGTCATAAAGTGGAGAACTATCTAGGTGTCTTAAACTGATAACACACCTTTGCCTCAAACATTTATATAATTAAATTAAATTATTTTTAACTTGTTTTTAATGAATACCTATAAAGTAGTTTATGTGTTAATTTGAAAATCATCTGACTTCGTCCTTTTACTCCTGAATGACTGTCCCATTATTTCAGAGATTCAGTAAGCTATGAGATGTTAAGAATTATTTTGTGCACTGGGGATTCAGTAACTGAAGAAGAGAAAAATTCTTGCCCTCCTGACATAACTGGAGAATTGTCCTTGTACTTTCCAAGTACAGCTACTTCCTAGTTATTTAGAATTGTTCTAACATTTTGTACGTATCTCTATTAATTATTTTCAGAATGCACAAGCCATGAACCCCATTGCCAGACTGCTTGTTACATGGCAGGTACACAAGTATATTTATAATATAAAAAATGAAAGATTGAGCAAATAAAAATAAAAACAACTAAGAGTGGAGAATGATTGAGTCTCTAATATTTAGAGTTTTATTCCAAATGAGTTACAAAGTAAGTATATGTATTATTTGGTGTCTAAGCTGAAAATTGAAGAGTTAGTAGGAGTTGTCCAGGAAAAAGAAGAGAGGGGAAGAGGGAAAAAATGTGGGCAGAAGCCTGGGGTAAAATTGCCATGATCGAAGAATGTAAACTGGTTCAATGTGGCTGAAGATAGAGTAATTGATGGTAACAGTGGTAAGGAATAGAGGTATACAGGTATACAGCTTTTTGCAAGAAGCAGACAAATGAACACATAGTGACAGCAGAGTACAGAGATAGATGGAATCTGAATGTGGAAAAAATCACCCGAGCTCTAGAAGGTCCAGAAAGATAAATTTCAAACAGATAAATAAGTATTTTGACACAGAGAAATTCTTTAATTATAAATATGGTGAAATGAGTGAAAATCCCATATATGCCTGTCCTTCTTGAATATGTTTTATTGAGATTTTCCAGATATAAGGCTTATAAATTCTTAGAATATCAGGATTTGATAGAACTGGAATGAGCATTTAACACAACTTCAGTCTTAGTCTAGGATATGATGGTACATTTTCAAGCAAATTACGTGTCCTACAGGTGAATTACTTATGTAAACAAGTGGAAGTATTTTTTGTCCTTAGTCCTTTATTTGAACTACTTAAAACAGTAGTAATATTGTTTCAAAATGACATATAAATTTATGAATTGCTAGTCCTTCATAATACGTTTACTGAGAAGAGAAATACATGTGTATTAATGCCTTGACTCAAATAAACCTTCTAATCCTTTAAAGAAGTAGAATATAAATAAATTTCTCAGTGCAACTCATAATGTAATTTATTTTCTTATAAAAAAAACAAAGAAAAATGTTGGACGCTTTCATGAACATGCATAACTTTTGTTAACATCTTATGGAGCAGTAATTCAAAATATATAATGTCATCCACAGCACTTCAACTATTTATTGAATATATAATCATTATATATTCCAACCAGGTTAGTGAGTTGATTTTGCAGAAGACAAAAAAAATCAAACACCAAACATTTGACAAGAAAAATGCATATTGTTAAATGTATGCAAGCAAAGATCTCATAAATTCCCAAAAGTTAATAGTTGCTTCAGTTCCATAGAAACAAATCACCATTATCACATGATGAGCAACATTCCATTGTTTTAAAACTTGAGTCAAAGTCAAATGAAGTTATAATCTATCTTACATTGATATAAGCCATTGATAGTTTGAACTGAACATGAACATTTTGATGGTGTGATTTTAATTTGATATAAATTTAAAAGCTCTGGAATTTCTTCAGACTATTGTGTATGCTTAAAATAGCTTTCATTCAGGCAAAGAAAGACTTCAAAAATGGGCCGGGCATGGTGGCTCATGCCAATAATCCCAGCACTTTGGGAGGCCGAGGTGGGCGGATCCCAAGGTCAGGAGATTGAGACTCACCCTGGTTAACACAGTGAAACTCCGTCTCTACTAAAAATACAGAAAATTAGCTGGGCGTGGTGGCGGGCGCCTGTAGTCCCAGGCAGGAGAACGGCAGCGAACCGGGAAGGTGGAGCTTGCAGTGAGTCCGTCTCAAAAAAAAAGAAGAATGAAGCAAGTAGGAAGCAATTCTAGAACTTCATTCTTCAAGTTAATATGAAATGACAGAACATGATTCATTATATGCATTGTACATTGCCTTGCTCTGTGACACACAGAATCCAATTTTTCCGGTGCCCTTTCTAACCTTTATAAATCCTTTTCCCTTCTCCTTAGCTTGAAGCTATGCCATCCTGCTTTACAGTTAATAACACAAGGAAAAGGCCTACAGGGAAAAGAGAGGGAGAATACTGATTTTCATTAGTTTGTAAAATGATGTACCTAAAGGGTTACTGAACCAGAGCATTCTCCTAATACTCTCTGGATCTCCTGATAGGGTAAATACTGGTGGAAAAAGGAATACAGCCACAAACTGTCTCAGCACTTATGAATGACTGGACCTTTTCATTATTCCTCACTCCTCGCAACACACACACACACACACACACACACACACACACACAATTCATCATGCTACTATTAACACTATTTCTTCATTTAAAATATAGAAATAGTGTTAACATGTAAATTCTTTATATATTTTGAGCTCTCATCTATGTCCATTAAAGGCTTTCACTGAAATATTAATTATGCATTGTGTTTTATAATTAAACATCAAAGCTTGATCCAAGTCTAGCATATATATTCTAATAATTCAGCCTAATGTTAGAAGAATGATTAAGAATAGTTTTGTCTGGAAGCCATTTCACCTGAAAAAAATTATTAATGAGAGCAAAATCCACATGCCTGCATACTCTAAAGGCCTAGAGGAATAGCACCTAATATTGCCTCAGAGCATAGAGGTGGTTTTTTATAGGAGTCACTGCCTGAAATAAACCTTACAAGATCCTGGTAAGCAGCTTGTCATTGTGGTGTTTGGGTGACCATAGTTGGGATGTGAGGGAGAGTCAAGGGCCTTCCAGGTTGCAGAAAAGGCACATCCACGAGAAAAGCCGGAGTGTGGGTAAGTTTCATTTCCTGTAGATGTAAGAGCAGCACATGTGAAGTTGGAAAAGGAGGCCGGATGCTACAGTAGATATGAAACTTTATCCTATAATGGCAATGCAGAGCCACTGTCAGGCTTTTGTTTTGGAGATCTCTTCTAGCAGCTGGAAGGCAGATGGCTGCAAGGTCAGGGCAGCTGGCAGAGAGCCCAGTGAAGTGGCTGGGAGCATTGGCTATCTAAGCAAAGATGAGGAAGTCTACAAGGATAGTAATAATATTAAAAAGAGGGTTCAAAGAAGTAAAATGGGGTAATTGTATGCAGGGGAGAGCTGGTGAGGAAGAAGGAAGCTGTAAGGAAAACATCTGGATCTTCAGGATGAAGAACTAGGTGAATAATTCCACCTACAAAAGAATACAAGCAAAACAAGTTTTAGAAAGAACAAATCCCACTTACAGACTTGGACTCTTAATTTCTCACAATTTGATAGAGCTAATGAATTCCACCCAGGAGAAATATGTTTTCCAAAGGAGTAACAGCTATGCATAAACTTTCTCACCTAACATTGAAAGATGATACTTTTGTTGAGACTTCAATTCAGGGTCATTACCACACCTAGGTATTCAAAAATAAGAATCAAAGTTTAGGGAGAAAAATAGAGGGAGGATATCTAAAATTAACTCTGTAAGTAGCCAAATAGGTATTGCTTGCCATGATCAGTTTCCCAAAAGCTTAACCTGTAGAAGATGCTTCACATATAATGGGCGAGCACATTTTTTTTTCTAATAATAACAAACCTTACATAGTATTTGCAACGGGTTGAGTTCAAAGTACCAGCTCATTTTATCCTCACACAAACCTACATTGTAGACACTGTTGTAATTCATATTTTACAAAAGAGGAAACTGAGGCCAGAAGTCACACACAGAAGTGGGCAGTGCTAGAATTCAATCCTTGACAATTTGACTCTACAGTCTGTGTTATTCACTACACACGAGAATGCCTTTCTCACATTCATATGGAATAGTCTTCATTTGGATGTTCATCTTGTGCTCTGACATCATCTTAAAATGGAATTCAATTGCAGTGGCAAAACTGATGTGATAGTATTAGGTTATTTTATATTTTAAAAATAGTAGGACTTGAAGTATTAATGGCCCACGGACTTCAAGTCTGGCTGAAGTCCAGCTCTGCCCCCAGACTAGGTGAGGTGGGAGCACCACCCACAGCTCCTTGTTGAGTCAGCAGTATCAGACACATGCTTGCATTCAAAATTAGCTTTGGGTGACCATATGTATTGGGTCTCAGCTACAACCAGGGGCTTTCCATTTGTTCCTGAGCCATAGCTACTTTTTATTTGCTTTGAGCATTTTATTTATTTATGTAAGTACAGCATTATTAGTTAAGTATTTTGTCTATTAATATAATAGGCTTAAAATTGAAAGGAATTATTATGCATGGTCTCCTTGTCATTGAAAAAAAATGTATCTAATGAAATAAAACCTAATTGGTCATTTAAATCCTAAACTACATAGAGTTAAATATATTTCATTGAACATACATAGCGTTCATTTTTCAGGTGATTTGGAAAGCACAGTACTAAACAAACTCATTACAATAGGTCAGGAAACACATTTGGATTTTAGAAAGTATCAAATAAATTGCAGAAGTTATTTGAGAATCTAAGAAACAGTTCTAGTCATTGGGAACATAGGAATGTACAAAAGTTCTACTGTTTTAAGGGGAGCAGAGAGATGGTCTTCACAGGAATCCACAGATACAAAAACAAGAAAGGTTTCTGAACAAATTTCCTCTACGTATTTTTGTTCTTCCTAACACAGACTTGTATACCACTATCTTCTATATTTGGAAGGCTTTAGAAATAGTAAAAAAAAAAAAAAAAAAAAGTTAATATTTATTGAATACTTAAGTACTTTTCTAAGTACTTTATAAGTTTTAATTTTCTTATTCTCAAAAAAAAAGTATACGGAAGTGTTAGTCCTAATTTACAAATACAGAAATAGACAATTAGGGAGTTTATATGAAATTATACATCTGGTAAGGGAATATTTTCAAAACGTTTAACTGACACCTTTTTCCTGTGGTGTAATTTCATTAAATTAAAAACGTGGGCTATGTTTTCCAAAAAGATAATATACTACAACTTAAACTATGGCCAGCTTAATTTATTTGAATAAAGACCATGACATACTAAAAGTATAGCAAGCACTCTTATTACTGGAAAAGTAATATGCTTGAGAAGTTTTATGAGAAATTGTTCTGCTGGAAATAGTGACTGCATTTTTTAAAGTAAAATAAGAACACATGGCCTGAATTTAGGGTAGAACACTGAAGCAGATACTATTCTAAATTTTGAGCTGTGCATCTATCATAACCTAGAGCAACAAAATTATGAGGCTTACAATTCTAAGTTGTTTCATCATATTTGTATATTGATGAACTAAAAATCTTATTTGTTCCTTTTTCTCATCAACTTACCCAATGATGTTTTAAGTTATTTAATATATGTAAGTAGTTTAAAGGTAGTGATGATGGTTTTATCTCTGTTCCTCTATAGCACATAGGAGACAAATTGGACACTGTGGTACAGGATAATGTATTCTTAAGCAGAAGAAAGTCAAAGTTTGTTTTGTTTTTTCCTAATTTAAGCAACTCAATGATATTCATTACTTTCATTAATATCCATAAAACAAAGATATGTACTTTATTACATACAAAGGCAGACGTGGTATAACCAATTTTGAAGACAGCATGCCAGTTTCCTAAAAAGTTAAACAGATACTTCTCATATGACAATTCCCCTTTACCAGCCCTTACCCTCTTAGCTTATACTCAAGATAAAAGGAAATATACATCTCTACAGAGATTAATACACAAATGTTCATAGAGTCTTTATTTGTAATAATCCCAAGCTGGGGAAAAAAAAACATAAATCCCCATCAACAGAAAAATAGATAAACTATGGCATATCCAAACCTTGGAATATCACTCAGTAATCAAAAGGAATGAACTCATACGTAGAACAATGTAGATGAATCTCAAAATGATTATTGAGAGGGAGAAGTGCTAGACGCACCCTCACCAAAAACAGTGTTCATATTGTATGAATCCAGATAGAAAATATGAACTAACTTAGAGTGACAGAAAACAGATTAGTGGTCAGTTCCGGGAGACAGAAAGCAGAGAATAATGGGGAGGGGAGGTATGACAAAGGAGCACAAGAAAAGTTTTAAGGGAGCACAAATTTTGTTGCAGTTATGCTTATGTGTGTGAGACTTACCAAATTATACTACTTAAATAAGTAGTTTATTAATGTTAGTGATACCTAAAAGCTTTACATTTAAAAAATCTAAATTTAATCAAGAAGAATGACTGTGAAATCAGTAATTGAATATTATTTTTAATAGGCTGAACTGTGTATCATCTGTAAACGAAGCTATTTCTTTGCCCCCTTAGAAAGGCTACTAGAGCACAATTGTCCTATATTCACATTTTTTCCAGAACATACTTAACAGATTGTAACTGCCTGATGAATGCAATCTAAATAATTTTGAAAATGGATTTCTTTTATTTGCCACGTACTTGACTGACAAATATATCTTAAAATGTATTTCTGTTCTAATTTTCTTTTAAATGTCTCTTAAAGTGGATATTTAATACCCACTAATAAAAGAAAACTGCATTTCAACAGTTCTGCCAAAGTGCTAGCTTTCTTTGCCATAGTATTATTAAATTATTGATTGTTCTTTTTCAGAAAGTCAGTTTAAATTACTGTTAGTTTCCAGAAATGGGCTGATTGTACTTGCATTCTTTTATAAACTTGTACAGAAGGAAAAATGATTACCCCATTCTTGTATTTCCCCATTTCCTAATCGTAACCAAAGGATCGTCCTATATATCAAGCTAATGTCTCTCCCTAACGGTTAACAACACTGTAACTCAATAGCTAAAAAATAGATATCCCAGGACTACTTGAGGAGACTATCAAAAACCTTAGAAACCATGGGCTCCACCTAGTGGCATTTTCCCAGTTGATGTTATGATTTTAAATCTAGCATTTAGCTTTCTGCACAAACTACTGTTTTTATTTAAATTCCTTTAATAAAATTATAAAATAACACTGTTCTACTTAAGTAGTATTATTCAGTAGATTTGTGATTTTAATCATTTTTCTTTTTATGCAACCTTACTACTACAGTGCTTAGTATCATGCTTTTGATTTATTTGATTATTCTAAATGGAAATAAATGGGGATCATGTTTTAATAATAAGGAAGTAGAGAGATGTATTAATATATGATAGCATTTTCTAAAAAGGGAATCCATTAGCAAGTCTATATAATTTCTAGTATTATGTCTGAAGTAACTTATAAAGGAAATGAATCTGATGATTGTATCATATAAATTATACAAAGCAGTGATCTCATGATCATAGTTTTTTAAGTTCTCTGCAGCTTTTTATTTGGAGACTATTGTTCTTTGAGACATTAAATTTCTTTACCAGAATATCATATCTTTACTTGAACAGTTGTAATTGCACACAACTAACATTTAGGCTAAAAAGTCATTCGTTAAACGCCAATTAAGATTTCTGAAGTGGTCCTACATTTTGCTTACCAGACAAATCAGAAGATACTTAGAGATTTAGATTGAGCAGCCTATCGAAAAAGCACATTCCATTTCCACTAGCTCAGACCATTAGGAAGATGTGGGTTACCTGACATGTCAGCAAGGGCTTTTAAATACTTTACAAAACTTCTGAAAAGCATATCTTGAGCCAGAAACTGTGCACTCATCCTCAGTTCCTTTCATCTGCACTTTAAATTACTTTACTTCCCTCCCTGATATTCCCTCAGGTCATTTGCCAACCCACATACACGTACCTGTGAGTGTTCATGGACACACACACAGAGTTTTCCTAGTGCCTCTGATTACAGCTGAAATACATTCAGCCTTTTAACTCGTACTAAGCAGAGGGATTGATGGAAGAAAATTCCAGGGCAACCAAGGGTGGAGGCTAGGGATTGGTAAAGAAGACACTCCCGATCGATGCATTTTTTTTTTTGAGATGGAGTCTTGCTCTGTTGCCCAGGCTGGAGTGCAGTGGTGTGATCTCGGCTCACTGCAACCTCCGCCTCCCAGGTTCAAATGATTCTCCTGCCTCACCCTCCCAAGTAGTTGGGAATACAGGCATGCGCCACCACGCCCAGCTGATTTTTGTATTTTTAGTAGAGATGGGGTTTCACCGTGTTGGCCAGGATGGTCTCCAGCTCTTAATCTCATGATCCGCCCTCCTCGGCCTCCCAAAGTGCTGGGGTTACAGGCCTCAGCCACCACGCCTTGCCCAATGGGTACATTCTTTACCGCTTTTCAAAACTGGGTTGAGCTCCACAGTCTGCTAAGGTTTCCTGGTGCTAGCAGTCATCCAGCCCTTGCTGCATGGCTCTGGGTGAGTAGATGGTGCAGGTAAATCTACCCTCCCAGGGCCCTGGTGATTGCTGCCACTCTGAGTTATGTAACTCCTGCTCACTGGCCCAACCAAGTAGAATGATGATGCTACAATCACATCAGAGAAAGCCCAGATAATGATGGGCTAATGATGGACAGAGGGTACATTTTTCTTGTCTGTGTGCCCTGTATAGTTGTAGTCACGGGCATGTCAGGTGATCACTAAAGACTGCAGTAGGAAAGGAAAAGAAAAGAAACCATTCTTGTCCCCTAGGCCTTGCTCTACTACTGAGTACATACTACTGAGTACATAACCTTGTGCCATTTGCAGTTTGAATTAAAACATAAAATTAACGTGTGTAAGTATTTTCCCCCAAAACTAGTCTATGCATGTTAGAAACAATACACATAATGCTAACCATCAATAGCTTCGAAGGTGCTTTTCTGAGAGTTGATTCAGGAGCATGCTGACTGCCTTTATGGATTTGAGGGCCTCCCCCACACTTTTTAGGAAGACCTCTAAGGTTTCACCCTGTGGCCAACCATGAAACTTTTGAATATATGTAAGACCTAGAAAGAGGAGGACAGTGCACACTTTCTTCCCTTCCTCCCTCATTTGTTCAGGCTGATAACTAGGAAATCAAATGTAAACAATTCGTGTATGAATTAAAACCAGTGCTCACAATATTGAACATTTATTTGATGAAGATGTTAAGAGTCATATGTAAAATCTAATCATATGCATATGTTTTGTGGGACACACAGGAGCCATGTGGTTCTTATGGTTAGTAGGGATTTCACATGAGAGTCTAGAAGCTGAAGGCTTTGACTATGGTTGCCATAGAGACAAACAGGCAGTTTATAGAATCCCAAACCAAGAGGATTAATTTTAATAACTTCCATCAAGAAGCAATATAGCTTTATAGTTGATAGCCCAGGCTCTGGTGCCAGGCTGCCGTGGTCCAAATCCTTACTCTCTAAGAGATTAGGTGTGTATACTCAGGGAAGTTAATTTTCCTTGACCTTAGTGCTATTATCTATAAATCTATAAAACAAATATAGCGTTAGTCCAGACATGCATGGATTATTGTGTGACTTAAGTGAATTGAGATATTTTACATATAAACCGTATATGTATGTATATGCATACAAACATATGTGCACACACATAAAAGAGCAACCTGAACCCAGGGAGTTCATAATACATATTATTTATTATTAGTCTACATAGTTATTAAGATTTGTAATGTTTTGTCACTTGTTGTGCAGAAGACAGAATGAGTGCTTTTGTTCATCTGAGCCCTCTGGATACTGTGTCATTATTTTCTCAGTATACAGATGAACACTGCTTCTTTGCTCCCTCTCCATCTTCTTCGTTCAAACAATTACTAACACTTGTTTCTAAGTAGATTCTAAATTGCAGAGAACAAGATGCTTTAACTATTTTGGTGGTGAGATACCCCTATGAAATGGAAGCTTGACATAAGAATATGGATGGAAGTAGTAATGTGGAAGAAACACAATCCTTCATCAATGGGAATTTTAGGGGCCTCTTATTGGCATGACTCTATTATGAAGTACCTTTGTTTTCTACTTCAATCTAAATGTCTGTCTTTTGGCCAATGACTGGTTGATTTCTTCTAGTTTTCTCAACCCAAATTGGGAAGCTGAGAATAGCTTTGCTAAGTAATGGTGCATCTGCGGGACAAGTTGGGCAATATAGCCTCCTACGGCCCATCTCCAGATTGGCTAAGCCTTGTCAAAGGCCAGCTGCCAGGGCAGGAGTTGTTAAAATTGATGGTGCATCAGAATCACCTGGAGGGGTTGTTAAAAGACAGATTGCTGGCCCCCACCCCCACAGTTTTCAATTAGGAGGTCTATGGGTGGGGTTTGGGTATTTGCAGTTCTCAAAGGCCTCCAGCTGATGCTTATGTCTTTATTCCAGTGACTACACTTTAAACCACCAGTCCAAAAGCAGTGACCCACTCTTTCTTAAGAAATAATTTAGGCTGCTTCCCTCTGCACTGGAAGATGTAAAAGAAATGCTGTCCTTGGAAATGGAAGTCAGTATGTCACAGTATCGAGTAAATTATACCTCAATAAAGCTGATTAAAAATTAAAAGCTCGGTAAAACAGGCATTCTCTTTCTACCCGTAATCCACTGATACTTGCCTTCAATCGGAATCATTGCGTTCCCTTGTCTCTTTTTTTTTTTTTTTATTTTGAGACGGAGTCTCGCTCTGTCACCCGGGCTGGAGTGCAGTGGCCGGATCTCAGCTCACTGCAAGCTCCGCCTCCCGGATTTACGCCATTCTCCTGCCTCAGCCTCCCGAGTAGCTGGGACTACAGGCGCCCGCCACCTCGCCCGGCTCGGTTTTTTTTTTTGTATTTTTTAGTAGAGACGGGGTTTCACTGTGTTAGCCAGGATGGTCTCGATCTCCTGACCTCGTGATCCGCCCGTCTCGGCCTCCCAAAGTGCTGGGATTACAGGCTTGAGCCACCGCGCCCGGCCCACGTTCCCTTGTCTCTTAACCAAGGTTATTTAACCTACATTTCTCTGATCTTTTTTAAGAAAATGACTCCATTCATCTACTCTCCTATTACACTTTATCTATTAGATCTCTCTCAAGCATATCTAGAAAACACTTCAATATTGCAGAGTTCGGTATATTCACCTTAAAAACATAGATAGGAAAGTAACACTCTGTTAGTCATTTGTCAGTAGACACTAAAAAAAGATGCATAAGTTGAAACATAATTGTTGTTAAAGTTTATAAGAGGCCATTGGTTTACACTAGCCTCCTGCACTCAGCCCCAGCAGACTAGAATGGACAAGCCAGAATGGAGTCACTTATGCTTAGTGTCGCTTAATCAAACTGAACTTTGAAACAGGCCAGTTTTCCAAAAATCAGGAGATCCTAGTGCTACTACCCTTTACTTAGCAGTGTGACTCTTGGCAAACGTCTCTTCTGAGATTCGGTTTCCTTATCTAACAATGAGATTAGAAATGTCTTGCTCAATGTACTGTTGTAATAAACTCAAGTAAACAAACGTCCCTGGAATATAGTCAGTTTCATAGTATTAGTTCCCTTCTCTCTTTATGCCCTCTCTGAGTTTGAATTGGAAAGACTGTAATATGCAGAAGCATCAAAGTTCACACTTCATTTATCACAACTATACAAAGTCCAAGATAAAGCAATGTAAACATGATACCTACAACTAGATTTCTCAGATTTATGTGTTAGTTCAGTAGGCTTTTTTTTTAACCTCTGATGTATTGAAATATGAAAACTCTTAAGATAATCTGAGCATATGTCTTCCAGGGCACTTGAATTACTAATTAATAAAAATGTTTAATATTTGTGGAGATCCATTATAGACTTAAAGCAATTTAAATATTTAACATTTAAATTAAGAAATACAAAATAAAAACTCAAAATCGAACAACTTTCGTAAATCATGTTGATAATGCACAGTTTTTCAGGAAATTCTCCTTTCTGAGCTACCCCTCACTCAAGCCAGTGTTTCTCTGAGCATGAATACACCTCCTCAACAAGATCATAACAGGCGGAAAATACCAAAAGACATCTGGAAATGGGCAAGTGTATCAATAAGTTCAAAAATGTATCAATTTTATATTGGCACTTCTGTGTGATTTTTGCACAGCTAAATGGCTATATTAAAATACAGATAAGAGAGATGAACACCACCACTCTGTAAACATTGAAAGCACACTTCCATGCTTGTAAAGAGCAATGTCATTTATCATTCCTCTCAGTTCAAGAGGAACACTCTTGGGTAAAACTCTGCTCATGATGTCTGAAGTTTCTGAATTATGTTTTGAGGCACAGCCTGGGGCAAAGTGAATTTGTAAAGTAAGTGTCCTTTCTATTTGGTATGTATCAGCAACTACTGCATTTCTGCTCTTTTGCATTTGGAAGCCATTTTTAAACTGAGAAAGCATGTGTCCAGGTTCAATGTTCTGCTCTCCAGATGCAAATTGGAGACAAACAGCAGGCTTTTGCCCTTGGGGAAACAGACCAAGTTCATAATGAATCCTCCAGTTACATAACTTCAACTTCCTACTGTCATCTCCCATTCAGAAGCCCCTCAGGCTCCTAATATTCAACCTGCACTCAATTTATCCTGTTCCAAGTGAGCCAGCCCCTCTCCACCTTCAGCCTCACCTATAAAATTGCTCTTCAGGAAATTGTGTTGGTGTGCTTTTAGCAGCTAAGCCTGGGAGCATCCCTGGGAACTCTCTCTTTTTCACTCTCTCATCAAACCTACTGCCACTTCCATCTCCTATATACCTCCTAAGAGTCTATTTTTCATAGTCAGTGCCACCACCTTTGAACAGGTTCCTAACTGTTCCCCTGCATTCACTCTGCAACCAGAGAGATCATTTATAACACACATTGCTAACAGTTTCCCATGTCTTTCTATTGTCCTGAGGATAGTATAATTTCTTTAGACTTATAATAGTATGAACTATGCCTGTCTGTTGCCTTATGCTTTTTTACTCTTTTCCTATATTTCTCTTTCTCTCAATATGGAAATCTTCTGTTTATTTGAAAGCATGATTTTCTTTCTCTTCTCTGGGCTTTTGTACTGGCTGAAACGTTTAACTAGAAGAATCTATATCAATTCATCTGAGTAGTCCCAGAAAAGCTTCAATTTTCAGCAAGATATTATTTCCTTAGGGATACCTGACCCCTACTTCCTCCACTCAACCCCACTCCTATTCCTACCCCACTCCTATCCTTACCCACTCACGTCTCCCCCTATGGTGAGATAATTTGATTTCATAGCCTCATACTTAGAAACAGATCATATTTGGGGGCATTTGTAATTTAAAGCACACTCCTGAAATAATATTGGCTCATTGTGAAATGTGTTCTGATCTTCTAGTCTCATATCACATCCAGTCACTTTCCTGCACTTTCACCACTTCCCATTTTTATATCATTTGCCCGCCTCTTTTTACTAGCATTCTAAATATTTCCTTCCCTTTCCAACAAACACTGATGAAGGAGTGATGTTTGTAAAGTATTTCAAAACATCTTAAGATTAAACACAGCATACACAATATTATAACAAAGGCTAAACGTACTGACCACAACCACTAGCAGCTATAGGAGGGTTGTAGCAGTAATGAGGCTTAGATTCCATTCTATCTATTGAGGACCTTTCTATCTAAATAGAAGACCTTCTGTATTAACATCTTTTGTGTAACACCACCCAACTACCAATAGTCTACAAATTATTTTCAAGGTTTATATTCACTGACTATGTTGATGAAATTCAAGGTTACCCACAGGGTGCGTGGGTCCCGAGACAAATATATTTGTGTGGTTTCTGTCTATATAAATAATTTATTAAGAACAAAATTCATGGACTCATGTGCAATTTAGTAATTTACTGATGAAGGTTAAGAATAATGAGTAGAGAGACAATGTATTTACATATTTGTTTGTTGTCCAATCACTGCTCATGAAGACTCTTCATTCTGTCCATTCATTTATTTCATTATCTCCTCCTCTTCCACCTCTCCCTTCTCCTTCTCCCTTCTTCTCTTTTAAACAATGCACCATTTCTGGCTAATTTCATATTTCCTACTGCAAGAAAAAGTATCATGCCATTATTCCAATCCCATGGCTCTTTGGAAGTTCTTTGCATTGGGAACAATATAGCTCCTCATGCCACTACAGTTCCCTAATTCCATTTGGTTACTATTGGTTACATCATTAATCATGATGATGCACCATCCATAGTGCTATCCATGGATACTGGCTCCCACTGACTAAAAGCTTGTTAGCCCACTTTATTGTCTGTGCCCTCAAATGTAAGTGAATGTTAATTCATTTCTGGTCACATTAAATCTATTTTATAAAGTTTATACCATAAATTAGAATAATATAATTATATCCATATTTTCTCTTGAATATTTTTGGCTATGATCACTACATTCTTTTTTAAAAAATTATTTATTTATTTATTTATTTTTCATTTTACTTTAAGTTTTGGGATACATGAGAGGAATGTGCAGGTTTGTTACATAGTTATATGTGTGCTGTGGTGGTTTGCTGCACCTATCAACCCATGATCTAGGTGGGTTCTTTTGGTTTTTTGTTTGTTTATTTTATTTTTTGAAAAGGAGTTTCTCCTTGTTGCCCAGGCTGGAGTGCAGTGGTGCGATCGCTGCTCACTGCAACCTCCGCTTCCCAGGTTCAAGCTATTCTCGTGCCTCAGCCTCCTGAGTAGCTGGGATTATAGGTATGAACTGCCATGCCCAGCTATTTTTTGTCTTTTTAGTAGAGATGGGGTTTTACCATGTTGGTCAAGCTGTTCATAAACTCCTGACCTCAGGTAATCCACCTGCCTCAGTCTCTCCAAGTGCTGGGATTACAGGTGTGAGCTACCACAGGTGGCCAGGTCATCTAGGTTTTAAGCCCTGCATACATTAGTTATTTGTCCTGATGCTCTCCCTCCCCTTGCCCCCTATGCCCTGAGATGCCCCAGTGTGTGTTGTTCCCCTCCCTGTGTCCATGTGTTCTCATTGTTCAACTCCCACTTAGGAGTGATCACTATTCTTAGAATGCAATCTGGTTCAATGTTGATTGTACCTCTGCCTCCTGTATACCACCTTGTCTGTATTTGTGTTGCTATAGCAAAATACCTATGACCAGGAAATTTATAAACAACATACATTTATTTTCTCACAGTTGTAGAGGCTGGGAAGTCCGAGGTCATGGTGCCAACAGACTTGGTGTCTGAGAGGGCTGCTCTCTGCTTCCAAGAGGGTGTCTTCTCACAGTCCTCCTGAGGGAAGGAATGCTGTGTCTCACATGGTGATAGGAATTGAAGGACAAAAATGGCTGAACCCTTTGTGAAACCTCATTTATAAACGTCTTAATCCCATTCATGAGGACTGTACCCTCAGGAAAACCTAATCACCTCCTAAAGGTCTTGCCTCTTAACACTATCACATTATCAATTAAGTTTCAACACATGACTTTTGGGGGACATTCAGACCATAGTACTTCCTTAGTTAGGAGACTAAACAAAGAGAGGAGCAAGAAGAGGAATCTCATTTGCAGAAGAAATGTCTGTTTCTCACTTGGCATTGCATAAGATTTATCTGAGAGTGCCCAGTATCACACATCTATGGTAAGAAGAGAAGATACTGATCAGAAGGGCCGGGAGGCTTTATAAAGCAACAGTCTGAAAAGTCCTTGAAGAAAATAGGCAAGGCTATCCAGGAAGGACTCCTAGATACGTGGCCTGGATGCAGCAAGAGGAGTGGGGTGAACGTCTTGGGTGCCTACAGCAGAGGCACACGTGATAGTGTAGGCCTGCTATCAACCCTACATCCTTGAATCCTACTGACCATTGACATGACAGCAGACAGATCATGAGCAGGCAAGATTTGATAGAAGAACCATGTGTCTACCTCAAACCCAAGACTCATCTGAGGAGCACTAGTAGTGAAGAGCCCTGAACTCATCCTGTGCCTGATGTGAAAGTCACCCCAAATCAACATTTCTGTACCATTCTGGTGGCCCAATCTCATATAATCACTTGAAAGGAATAGTACAATGACTAATCAAAGCCATCAGCTCATCAGCCACTGTTCTGGAATTGAGGTCCAGCCATGGACTTCCAGAAGACCCCCATAAGTATTAATACTGGAACTCCTCTATGCACTTGATCCACGTAAAGCGTGTGTGTGGGGGCAGGGAGGGTTTGTAGAGGATCAGAACGTACCTTACAGGGGAGAAACAGAGACCAAGACTGGGGAGCCCTTCCTGCTGGAGGGGCATCTAGACATGTGAAGAAGTACACGAAAGGGTAGAGCCCCTGAGGTCACATCCAGATTTCAGTTTCTCTTCTGGAGTCTAAGAGACTGTTGTGAGCCTAGTTTTCACGTTTTCTTCCTCTGGCTGAAATGGTTGGATTTAGGCAGTGTGGAGGCAAACCTACTACATAGATTAATAACTTTTGTGCAAGTAACGGATATTTGTCTAGCCTTCCTTAAGTCAAATAAGAGTATATCATAAGAGTGTAGAGATAGCTCATAAAATCTAAGGGCAGAAATATGGGTGGAGCGCAGAAAGGAACTGGAACTAATGATTTAACACTGTTCAGATATTGCTTTCGGTATTCCTCATCTCTACTCCTCTTTTGCATTTGTTTTCCTTTGTCCCTCTGTAGACACTTTCTCTGCTCCTTTGTCCACATGGTAAAACATGGATGAAGCACAGTTTTCCAGTTCATACATTGGAGGTCCAGACTTTTGTAGCATTAGGTCCAAGTTGAAAGTGGTTCTAACTCTAAATTTCTGAAAAAGAGAGTCCAATTGGCTAAACATTGGTTAGTTGTCCACATCTGGTCCAGTCAGCTATTTCTAAGGGGAAGAGATGACATGGCAGATTCATAACACCCAGGGCCACATTGTTGTAAGACAATGGGAGGTTGACACAGAGGAGCTTCTGGAGTCCCTCTTCTCATAAACTTTAGGCTTGCTCTACAGGGCCACCTGCCTTCCCAATTCTCAGGTGACTGTAAGTCTCTAGCCATGCCCAGTATATCTAGGTCACCACAGCCGTCTAAAGAACCCACTGTACTGTTGCAAGACCAGAATTCCTCCAGCTTGTCTGTTCCATGAAATCTCATTTCTTTTCTTCATTTCAAAAGGCTATAAATAGGAGAAAGTGGGGGGCTGTCTGTTAGCTCTCAAAAAGTATTATCTCCATTTCATAAATCAATGTGAAGAGTTCCACTTTTATTTTATTTTTTATTCCTATTTATTATCATCCTCCTCTTCTTCCCCTCTAAGACTCTAGCACTAATCACTAATGAGCTGGATCAGAATTCAATCTGCCCTCACCTCCGGCCAGCCCAAGAATATTGTTCCCAAACTAAGGGTCCTTAACTTTTCGATCTCCCTCTTGCCACAGGGGAGCTATTTTCCCATCTGATGTACTGCAAAGTGTCCTAAACATGCTGGGAATGATTAGTACAATGGACTTGGCCATCAAACGTTTTAAAATATCAAACTGCTATTCCTCCTGCTAATCTCTTCATTCCTTCTGATAGGATAGCTCTAGCAGGCCCATCGAAAACTGCCCAAGAGACAGGCCAGTGGCTGAATTGGCAGAGGTTACTGAGCTTGAACATTCACACAATAACTCTTTGTATGCTGTAATGAGGGGGGATTTGGCAGTCTTCTTTTCCATGCACTATTTTTTTCTTTTGTAATAGAATCTTTCTCTGCTTCTTTAAATTTGTATATCCACTTATAGCACTTCAGTAGGTAGGCAAAGTAAAGTTACCTACTATGGTCTCATGGTAATAATATTGTAAAACAATACAAGCAAGAAATGGTTCTACCGTTTCTTTAGGTGGCGGTCTGAAATCTGTAGTGCTTTATTCAAGAACCATAACTTGATAAAAGGCAGAGCTACTAGAGGAGCAGATCATCTTCCTAAAGTGCCTTGAAATTCAAGTCCTTTTTGATTGCTGAGAATTCATGTCACTTGTGTGACAAAGCTATAAACATACATAATTATAAAAACACACTTTGACATCCTGAATAAAATCAATGCCATATTATTGTTAATTTTTTAACAAACAGATGAGTTTTGTTAATAATTTTAACAATTCAGGCTATGTCTTAATCACTGTTTTCCTCCTAAAAAATTACTTTGCAAAACACACTGGAACATTTTCAATGGGAACTAGTGGAAATATGCCTCAAATCATACTGAAAGCTCAAATAGTATTTGTAAATTTCTTTTGTTTTTTCATCTACATCTTTTAGACAATATTACACAAACATTTTAAGGTCAAGGCCTATGGTATGTACATCTTATACATATACTCATGCAGAAACACGAGAGATATCTAGCTGGCCAGAGATTCACTTTGCTTGGTATTACGTTATTCTTTTGATAGAATTTCACTTTCACAAGGTAATGCAAACTTTTCACATCCAGGTTATTGAAAGTTTTTCTTTAAATATGCTTTCCTTCCCACCAAAACCCAATAGCTCTGAGGTGAAGTTGAGGAAAACTGCCACTGCCAGACGCTGCTCTCAGCAGCTGCAGAGCTGCCGAATTCTTCATAAATGCTGTGCTTTCTTTCATAAGATGTTCTTCATCTTCCCTTTTATTTCTCTTTCCAGACACTGAAATTTCTTCCGAAAGATATTTTCCCTCTTTGCCAAGCTTTCCATATGTTAGAGAATAATTGCTTGAACCCTACGGACTTCTGGTTTTAAGCTTTAAAAATTTGCTAAGCAGTTTCTTTTTTATTTGTTCCTTCTTTTCAAACAACTCGATACAGACATCAATTTCTCTCCTTCCTCTCTCACTCTCGCTTTGTGATATTCCATATGTGAAAACATTCATTAAGCACTGTAATTTTTTAGCTTCTGTCCTGCAATCCTTGTCCCACTTTTTCCAAGATTTCTGAAAATTATCTTATTTCATTCATGCATAAATCTTCACAGAATATGCTGAAAGCAATACAGGGAGCAGATGCTATTTGCTGAAGAAAAATGCAACATTTTGGTGAAATGTAATGCAACTTCCTTTGAAACCATAAAAACAAATAATTTTTTATTTCCCAATATATCCACTAGATGGCAGGATAGGTCTCCATTTTTGTTTCTACGAAAATGTGGTCTATAGCAAAGGATTACTTTTGTTTAGAGCATATTGTATTGCTCCGTTTGTTTTCATATTCTAGTCTTCTGATGCGCTCTAAAGTTGTTACAAACAAGGACAACAAATACGATCACCTATTGAGTATATGCTGTAACCAGGCACCTTGCTAAGAATTGCCTTATGATTATGGTCACATACATTATTAAATAAATTATATTAGAATAAGTAATATATTTATAAGAATTACCTTATGATTAGAGGCACATATACATTATTAAATAAATTATATTAGAATAATTAATATATTTATTATATAAGAATGATGATAAGGTCAAGGAAAAATAATATTTCACAAGATGTTTCCATTTTATAGAATTGACAAAACAATTTTAACTTTGACAGCAGGTTCAGAAATGGCTACAAGCACTTTGGTTGCTGTTTCTACTCAAAGGTAAAAGAATGTGCCAAACCAATATGTGGAGAGGGTAATGCTACTGCTGGGTCACATTAACATTCAGCAGAACTTTGTATTCTCTTCATATTCAAAATGGTTACTTGGATTTTTAGAAATATAGCTTTTTAACAAGCTGGGTACTGCAAAATGTAATGCCTTGATTATATCCATAAGTGATGGGAAGATGAGCAATAGTTTGACTTTTCTGATAAATGGTACTTAAATATTTTTTGAAGTTTCCAAAGCTGAAAACACCTCACTATTTTTTAAAATAAAGTCCTGCCAGTGTTTCTTAGCATGTAACTCTAGACACTAAACCATAGAAATACATGCCACTCTCCAACAGAGATTTTACTAATTTCACGTAAATCTTAGCTCTAGTAGATTTAAAAGTGTGCGCTACATAGTTCTGGGGATTCCACAGGTGGCCATGTGGGGTCTCTGCATAGGCAGTGGGAAGAAGGTCCAGGCTAAGCACTCTCTTTTCTTTCAGCAAGAGCATGAAGATATTCATCTTTTTCTTATACTGCATAACCCCTGTCATTTAAATAAAGAGTTGTGCTGGAGAAAGCATTTCTGCTGTGATTACACATAGGTCAAATGTTATTCAGTAAAGATTGAGTAAAGATTACCCACTCGAGAGTAAGGATTCTATTTTTGCAAATGGGGGAAAAAAAAAGACAGATTAATTTGGTAAAAATAAAATCAAATTTTTCTGCCAAAAAATTAAAACTCAATAGCAGTCATCGTATAAAAAAGCAAACCTTTAACTGGATTTATTTTGTTAACAAATTGTTTTGTTGTCAAAGCATGTGGCTGTCAAATAGCCTTATGACAAAGAAAACTAAGGAAAGCAAGAGACATAAGAAGCAGTCAAAAATATACACATATGCTTGATAATGGGCCTGGTTCTGTAATAGATTCGGAAGATGACTAACTTATACATATACACCTGTTCATAGAGATGTATCGATATCCACCTATGCCATGTAATGAAAAAGACAACAGGTGAGTACTGGGGGCTGCAGGACATTGTCTTGAAGTGGACAGCTCCTTAATCCACATCTTTTAGGTTTTAAGTGCTTCTACTGTGCTTCTCTTACATAATTCAATTTAAGGGATGAAACAAATAAAGTCACTGCCATTATATTAAACAGAAATGAGGTGGCAAGAAATGTACAAACAACATGCAGTAGAGTATGAATTGGCGTAATTTTTTCGAAAAGGAAGAGATGGTAAATACCTTAACTTTGTGCAACTGATCAACATTGCTGTAATCATATGAAAACGGTCACACATAATTCGTAAACAAATGGGCTTGGCCATGTTCTTGTAAAACTTTATTTACAAAAATAGGCAGACACAGAGGTTGGTCCTTAGGCTATAGTTTGCTGACATAGTTCTGGAGAATCAGTTAACAAAAATGTCAAGCCTGCTTGCCAGAACAATAATCAGAAAAAAGAAAGAAAACACATCCAAATTGGAAAAGAAGTGGAATTATCTCAGCTGCAGATGACATTATGTTATATATAGAAAATCCTAAAATTCTAAGTCATCCGTCCAAAAATATTAGAACTCATAAACATTTCAGTGAAGTTGCAGAATATAAAATAAACATAAAAAACACTTACATTTCTGTATATTAACAATGACCTATGTGAAAAACAATTTAAGACTGTTTGGCAAAAATATAATCTTTATATTTAAGATTAGGGTTGTATTTAAGAAAATAATCCATTTATAGCATCAAGAAAATGAACTACTTGGGAATAAACTTAACTGAGGAGGTAAAAGATCTATGCACTGAAAACAATGAAACATTGATGAAAGATTTGAAGAAGACATAAATAAATGGAAAGATGTCCTATCTTTGTGGATTGGAAGAATTAATATTGTTAAAAAGCCCATAGTACCAAAAGCAATCCACAGATTTAATGTAATCCTTATCAAAATTTCAAAAAATTTTTTTATAGTTATAGAAAAAACAATCCTAAAATTCTTACGGAGCCAAAAAAATATCTAGAATAGTCAAAGCAAGCTTGAACAAGAAGAACAAGGGTAGAGGCATCACACTTCCTGATTTGAAAACGTATTAGGAAGCTACAGTAATCAAAACAGTATAGTACTGGCATAAAAACTGACATAGAAGTGGATACAACAGAATAGAAAGCCTGCAAATGAATCTACACATTTACAGTCAACTGATCTTTGACAAAGTTGCAAAGAATGTAGCTAATTAAAATTGCCATCACTTCACAAAGTTATCTTTTGTGCATGTGGTGAGAACACTTAACCTTAGCAAATTTCAAACATATAATATGGTATTAACTATAATCACGATACTGCACATTAGATCTCAAGAATTTGTTCATCCTACCTAACTGAAATTTTCTACCCTTTGATTAATTTGTCTCCATTTTCCCCAACCTCTAACCCTTAACAATTACTATTCTACTTTCTTCTTCTAAATTTGACTGTTTTAGATTATACAAATGAGATGAGGTAGTATTTATCTTTCTGTGTCTGACTTATTTCACTTAATGCCCTATAGTTTCATCCTTGTTGTCATGAAAGACAAGATCGCCTTCTTTTTATGGCTGAATAATACATCATGTGTATACCATATCTTCTTTATCTGTTTATCTATTGAGGGACACAGGTTGTTTTCATATCCTGAGTAATGTAACTAATGTTGTAATGAACATAGAAGTATAAATATCTTTCTCACATACTAATTTCATTTCCTTTTTTATATACATGGAAGTTGCATTGCTGGATCATATGGTAGCTCTCTTTTTATTTTACTTTTTCAACTTTTTCAGGAAGCTTCATTCTGTTTTCCATAAAGGCTATAAAAATTTACATTTCTACCAACAGTGTCCAAGGATTCTCTTTTCACCACATCCTCACCAGCAGTTGTTATTTTTTTATCTTTCTGATATTAGCCATTCTAACAGCTGTGAGGTGCTATCTCGTGGTTTTGATTGTATTTTTCTGATAATTAATGAAGCTGAGCATCCTTTCATATATCCATTGGCTATTTGTATGTCTTTGGAGAAATGTCAATTCAGGTTCTTTACTCATTTCTTAATCAGGCTATTTTCTTGCTTTGGATTGCTCGAGTTTTTTTATATATGTTGGCTATTAATCACTTATCAGATGTATAGTCTGCAAATACTTCCTCTCATTTCGTAAGTTTTCTCTTCACTCTGTTGATGGTTTCCTTTGTTGTGCAGAGCATTAAAGTTTGATGCCATCTCACTTATCTATTTTTCCTTTGCTTGACTGTGCTTTTGGTGTCATATCCAAAAATCATTGCCAAGACTAATGTCAACAAACTGTCCCCCTGTTTTATTCCAGTAGTTTTACATTTTCAGGTCTTACATTTAAGTCTTAAATTCATTTTGAGTTGTCTTCTGTATATTCAGTGAGAAAAGAGTCCAATTTCATTCTTCTGCATGTGGATATTCATTATTTTCCATGCCATTTATTGAAGAGATTATCTTTCACCCATTACATAATGAGTAAACACATTACACACTTACACCTTTGTCAAAGATCAGTTGACCATAAACATGTGGATTTATTTCTAGGCTTTCTTTTCCATTCCATCTGCCTCTATGTCTGTTTTTAATGCCAGAACCGCAGTTTTAATTACTGTAGGTTTGTAATACATTCTGAAGTTGGAAAGTGTGATGCTTCCAGTTTTTTTCTGCTTGCTCAACATTGCTTAGGCTATGCAAGGTCTTTGTGGTTCCATACGAATTTTAAGATTTTTTTTTTTTTTTTTTTGCCTATAACTGTGAAAAATGTCACCAGATTTTGATAGGGATTATATTACATCTGTGGATCACTTTGGGTAGTATGGGCACTTTAACAATATTAATTATTCCAATCCATAAACTTGAGATATCTTCCCATTTATTTGTTTCTTCTTCAATTACTTTCATCAGTGTTTCACAGTTTTCAGTGTACAAATCATTTACTTCATTGGTTAAATGTATGCGTAAGTATTTTTTCATGATATTGTAAGGGGAATCTTTTCCTTAATCATTGTTAGTATATAAAAAGGTGACTTTTTTTTTTTTTTTTTTTTGAGGCAGGGTCTCACTATATGGCCCAGGCTGGCGTGGCACAATCATGGCTCATTGCAACCTCCACCTTCTGGGTTCAAGCAATTCTCTTGCCTCAACTGGCTGAGTACCTGTGATTACAGGTGTGTGCCACAACGCTTGGCTAATTTTTGCATTTTTAGTAGAGATAGAATTTAGACATGTTGGTCAGGCTGGTCTCAAAATCCTAACCTCAAGTGATCCTCCCACCTTGGCCTCCCAAAGTGCTGGAATTACAGGCATAAGTCACCATGCTTGGCCTAAAAGGTGACTTCTTTAATGTTAATTTTGTATCCTGCAACTTTACTGAATTCATTTATTACCTCTAACATTCTTGGTGGATTATTTAAGATTTTCTTTATATAACATCATGTCATCTGCAAACAGAGATCAATTTACTTCTTCTCTTCCAATTTGGATGAGTTTTATGTCTTTTTCCTATTTGCTCTGGCTAGGACTTGCAATACTGTGTTGAAAAAAAGTGATAAGAGTGGGCATTCTGGGGCTGGGCATTGTGATTCATACCTTTAATCCCAGCATTTAGGGAGACAGAGGCAGGAGGATAGCTTGAGTCCAAATACTTAAGATTAGTCTGGGCAACATAGTGAGAGCCCATTCTCCACAAAAAGAAGATTAAAAAAAGAGTGGGCATCCTGGCGGTGTTCCTGATCTTAGAGGAAAGGTTTTTATCTTTTCACCATTGACTGTAATGTTACCTATGGGCTTGTTATATATGGCATTTATTATGTTGAGGTACATACCTTCTATACCTAATTTGTTGAAAGTTTTTATCATGAAAGGGTATTGAAGTTTTTCAAATGCTTTTTCTGTGTCTCCTGAAATGACTGAATAATTTTTTTGTTTGTTTTTTGAGATGGAGTTTCACTCTGTCTCCCAGGCTGGACTGCAGTGGCACAATCTCAGCTTACTACAACCTCTGCTCCTGAGTTCAAGTGATTCTTGTGCCTCAGCCTCCCAAGTAGCTGGGATTACAAACTCACACCAGCTCACCCAGCTAATGTATATTTTTAGTAGAGATGGGGTTTGACCATGTTGGCCATGCTGGTCTCGAACTCCTGACTTCAAGTGATCAGCCCACTTCAGTGTCCCAAAGTGCTAGAATTACAAGTATGAGCTACCGCACCTGACCCTGATCAAATGATTTTTGTATTTCATTTTATTAATATGGTGTATCGAATTTAGTGGGTTTTGTACGTTGAACCATTCATACATTCCAGGGATAAATCCCACTTGATCATGGTGTATGATCCTTTTAACATGCTGTTTGATTCCGTTTGCTAGTATATTATTGAGGATGTTGCATCTATGAGATATTCAGCAGAGATATTGGCTGTAATTTTCTTTTTTCATAGTGTCCTTCTCTGGCGTTGGGGTCAGGATAACATGGGCCTCATAAAATGAATTTGGAAATATTCCTTCCTCTACAATTTTTTTGAAGGATTTGAGAAGCATTGGCATTAATTCTTCTTTAATGTTTGGTAGGATTCAGTAATGATGCATCTGGTCCTGGGCTTTTATTTGTTGCGAGATTTTTGATTACTGATTCAAAGTCCATACTCCTTTAGCCTTTTCAAACTAGTATTTGCAAATTTTCTGTTTCTTCAGTCTTTTAGTCTTTTCAGATTTTCTATTTCTCTATGATTTACCCTTGGCCTTTGTATGTTTCTAGGCATTTATTCATTTATTGTAGGTTATCCATTTTGTTGGCTTATAATTGTTCACAGTTGTCTTTTATGATCCTTTGTATTATGTGGTGTCAGTTGTAATATTTCCTCTTTCATTTATAATTTTATTTATTTGAGTCCTCTTTTTTGCTTGATTAGTCTAACTAAATGTTTGTAAATTTTATTTATCTTTTTAAAAAATGAACTTTTAGTTTTGTTGATCTTTTGTATTTTTTTATGTCTATTTCATTTACTTTTCCTCTAATCTTTATTATTTCTTTCTTTTGGCTCATTTTGGGGCTTTGTTTGTTCTTCTTTAGATTCTTAAGGTATAAGCTTAGGTTGTTTACTTGAAGTCTTTCTTTTTCCTAAAGTAGGCATTTATTGCTATAAACTTTCTTTTTAAAACTTCTTTTGCTGCATCTAATAATCTTGGTGTGTTGTTTTCTAGTTTTCTTTGTCTCAATGTATTTTTAATTTTTTTTTATTTTTTCTTTGACCTGCTAATTGTTCATTAGTGAGTTGTTTAATTTCCACATATGTGTAAATTTTCTGAATTTTCTCTTTTTGTCGATTCTTAGTTTTATACCATTGTGGCCAGAAAAGATGATTTCAATCTCCTTGTATACGTTAAGAATTGTTTTGTGGTCCAACATATTATCTGTCCTGGAAAGTATACCAAGTCTGCTGTAGAAGAATGTCTATTATTCTACTGTTAAATAGAACTTTCTGTATATGTCTTTTAGGTCCATTAAGTGTATAGTGTTACTCAAATTTGCTGTTTTCATATTGATTTTCTGTCTGGGTTACCTATTCATTTTTGAAAGTGGAGTGTTGAAGTCCCCCACTGTTATTGTATTTTTTTCTCCCTTCAGTTCTGTTAATATTTTTTAAAAAAATTTAGGTACTAAAATGTTGGGTGCATCTATATTTATAATTGTTATATCCTTTGGTAATTTGACCCCATTATCTTTATATAATGACCTTCTTCATCTTTTTTTCAGTTTTTTATTTAAAGTCTATTTTGTCTGATATTAGTATAACCAATCCTGGTCTGTTTTGGCTATCATTTGCCTAAAACATCTTTTTGTATTCCTTTACTTTCAGTGCATGTGTATTCTTCAAGTTAAAGTGAGTTTTTTAATAAGCAACACACAGTTGAATTTTGCTCTTTTATCCATTCACTCTATCTTTTTATTGGATAATCTAATCCATTTACATTTAAAGTGATTATTGATGAGTAATGATCTTCTATTGCCATTTTGTTAATTGTTTTCTGAGTCTCTTGTAGTTCCTTTGTCCCTTTCTTTCTCTCTTGCTATATTCCAGGCTCCTACAAAGGTACACTCATCATAAGTGACAAGACTGTGGTAAGAAAATAAGGAGAGTTTTAAGAGTCATTTTTATTTTTTCTACTCAGCAACTATTAAGAAAGGTTTATAGAAGTATATATTGATCTCAGCTCTATGGCTTTTCCTCTTATTTACAAGGAGTTTTTATTAAAAAGTGAAGTTGGTGCTAAGATGACAGAATAATTGAATTACATATTTAGCAGATTAGTAGTTTTTGAGAGCCAAACAATCCCTGGGGAGACTTTTTAAATTGATTTTAATGGCAGATTTAGTGCAAGGTGGTTGCCTGAAGGAAGCAGCTGACTACAACGCATGTAATTATAGATTTCCCATTTTACAGGTAACCTTAGAATCATACATAAACCTGTCAGAATTTCTTCAAGAAATGTAATGTGATGACAAGATTAATATTCTAGAGCTACAAAAAGGTAATTTTATAATAATTGTTGATCAAGTTTTTAAGGTAAGAATTCAGGACCTAGCTGACCTATGAGTTTGAGAACTACTTTCTTTCTTTTTTTTTTTTTTTTTTTGAGACGGAGTCTGGCTCTGTTGCCCAGGCTGGAGTACAGTGGCCGGATCTCAGCTCACTGCAAGCTCTGCCTCCCGGGTTTACGCCGTTCTCCTGCCTCAGCCTCCCGAGTAACTGGGACTACAGGGGCCCGCCACGTCGCCTGGCTAGTTTTTTGTATTTTTTTTAGTAGAGACGGGGTTTCAACATGTTAGCCAGGATGGTCTCAATCTCCTGACCTCGTGATCCGCCCGTCTCGGCCTCCCAAAGTGCTGGGATTACAGGCTTGAGCCACCGAGCCCGGCCGCGAACTACTTTCAATTGTCATTTGACATGTACTGCTTTTGTAATACATCACTTACAAACTTTTGTAAGCTGTATTTACTCAAGCTACCACAGTTTGGGGGTAAATTAGCTACTTGGAAACAGATAAAACAAACATAATTCTTCTATGACCATTTGATTTAGGTGTTAGATGATCCACACACTCTGTGTGTGTGTGTATCCTCCGTATATATGCATTAATGAGTTGGATAACATTTTACCTCAGTTTAGATTACATTGTTTAATGATTTCCCAACTGTGTTACTAGTGTAGATTCCAAGGAAAATCCTAAGGGCAATGATGCCTTGGAATCGGGTAACAGTGACTGTGTAGGCAGGGTCGCCCAATGTTTACTCAATACTTAGTGCATTTCTGAATCAGCCTTCACTTCTAAAGAGAAATCAGTTGCCAGATAAGTTTGAAATATCACTGCTTTAGTTAACCCGCATTTCAATCTACAGATGAGGACCTAACTTCAGTTTACTAGGGTACGGCTTGCCCAAGTGAAGAAAATTTTCCTTTGTAGGCATTCTCCAACTAGAAAGAATATTATTAACCATCTTAAAAAAAAAAAAAAAAAAAAACTTTAATAATAAGTGGCCTCAGAGATTCAACTTTAATTTCATGACAAAGTAATAGACTATATTAATCATAATGTCATTGGCTTCAATATGCAATTTCTAGATATTTATTTAACTTTTAAAATAGCTGTTCTTATATGAAAATTTTAAACATGCTTATCAGAGAAAGCTTTGAAACTTAGCAATTATTTTTTAAAAATTCAGTGACTACATGTATTGTGCACATTATTTCATGCACAGAATGAATCACATTCCTATCTCTGGTCTGTTTCCAAATCCATTCATTACACCACTCCCAGAATAATACCTAAAGAAAAAGTCTGACAAAGTTTCTCTTTCTTGCAAATTATCCCATAGCTTTTGGTGGCCTATAGGAAGCAGACTAAACTCCGTAACACTGCCCGCAGTACTGTCTTTAATGTGGCTGCTCCTACATAACTCTCCAGCCTCGTCTCCTGCCACTCCCTTCATTATGTTTTCTACTTGGGCTACAAAGCACCATTTATAATTTATTGTACACACTTTGCTATAATGGTTAATTGCATAAATTCTGAATCTGGCATACTATGTTCAAATCCTTACACTGTGACATTTGGCAAGATATTTAACCACTCAGTTTGAAGAGTAAATATGTCAATATATAAAGAATGACGAATTTCCACTTCTGGCCATACAATTTTGAAATGAGTGTTAGTGAACTTGACATCCTTCTTAAACAACTAGAAAAGTGGGAAAAATAAATTTTGGATATTGAAAAAATGAGCTGCACAGAATTGTGATATCTTTAAGAAGAAAAACAAAAAGGGTGATCCCCATAATCACGTCAGCTTTGTGCCTGAAGACACTAAATGGACCAAGCACAAAGAGATGAAACCTAAGTAGAGCAGTAGAACCTAAATCATCTTATTCTGCTGAGAAGACAAATCATGTTGTAGGAGAAGGCGAAAGTTATGAGAGAGAGTGCCAGGCAGGAGAGTAGGAAACCTGAATAGGGGTCTTCTCGTGTCTGTTGCTGAACGTATTAATGCAAATACATAGAATGTGATTCTACAATGCTGAACTGTGAAGGAGATGAACATAAATAATTCCTAGAACAAATGCATGGCTGGGAGATATTTGACTTCTGAGCAGACAGAGTGGAAAGATTCCAATACCTCAGATACTCCAGAAAATTCAAATTTTGGTAGTAGTGTTAAATTAGACCTACTTCAAAGATTAAGTTAGTTCTGCCCTTGGAAGGCCTAAAATTAAACTTTGATTAGGTCAATAATATCTGTAAGTTATTTAAGTACCCAAGGAAACAGAATAAGGAAGAGAGTAAAATTCAATCAATATGGTAAAATATCAGCCATTCAATCAATAATTACTAGACAAAAGAAGAAACAAAAAAAATGGCCCATAATCAAGACAAAAATCAAGTAACAGAAAGAGATCAAGAAATGACAGAAATGATAAAATTAGCAGAAAGGGGATTTAAAACAACTATTATGAAAGAGCTTAAGAATTTAAACAAGAAAATTAGAAAAATAGAAAAGGAAGATAGGGAAAAAAATCATGGAACTTCCTAAACTGAAAAAATAACATTATCAAAATGAAAAACTAACTGGATGAAACTGACATCAAATTAAACAAGGCAAAATAAAAGAACAATGAACTTAAGTACATAGCAATATAAGCCAGAAGAAGACAAACATCAAATTGTAATCTCGGGTGGCAGAAATGGAAAAATGTCTTTCAAACAATATGAATCATACAGAGGATGTTTGTGACCAAAAAGTAATAAATTAAAAATAAATAACCAAAAAATGAATAATTTCCAAGTTTTTAGAAATACTTCTAAATAATCTAAATATTTCTAAATAATTCATGGTCCAAGGACATATCACAAGACACTTCAAATATCTGAACTGCCATCACTAACAGCACTCTTTCCACCTATTTCTACTAACAGTCTGTTTGAGGACATTTAAGTTTTTTCTATCATGTTCTTCAAAATTTATTTCAGACTGCATCCAGTGCCTGGTTCCAAAACAACTCCCCAAATTTTTCTGTGTTTGTTATAGCAGCATCAGACTTCCATGTACTAAAATTTGTATGTGTTATCTACTGCTGCATAACAATATTACCAAAAAATTAATAGCTTAAAACCATGTACATTTATTATCTCACAGTTTCTATGTGTCAGGAGACTGGATACACCTTAGCTAGTTTTATGCTTCAATCCAAGTCATTGATTGCAATGCATTTATTGCAACCAACATGTCAGCTGGGTTGTGATCTCATCTGAAGTTCTACTGGGGAAGAAACTGTTTCACAATTCATGCAAGTTGATGACAGAATTCATTTCCTTTTGGTTGTTAAACTGAGGATTTCAATTTCTTGCTAACTACTGGAAATCACTCTTAGAGGCCACCCATAGTTCCTTGTTATGTAAAGTGTTTCTTACTCCAGCATGACAAGTGTTACACTTAAATGATTATATGACTTTTATAAGTCATATAATCCTGTGCATGTAATTGCATACATCCCATAATCTTTACTGCATTTTGTGGGATAGAAGTAAGTCACAGGTCACACCGATACTCAAGGGGAAGGGCTCACATAACAGAATGAGTATATATTAATATAAATATGAATTATACACAAGGAGATGGATATATCCATTTATTTATTTAGATTTATATACTATATTTAGACAAGTATATGTGTATGAAGATATATATGTATTATTACTATTTATTTATTTACTTACTTTTTGAGATGGAGTTTTGCTCTTATTGCCCAGGTTTGAGTGCAATGGTACAACGTCAGCTCACAGCAACCTCTGCTTCCCGGGTTCAAGTGATTCTCATGCCTCAGCCTCCCAAGTAGCTGGGATTACAGGCATATGTCACCACACATGGCTAATTTTGTACTTTTAGTAGAGACAGGCTTTCTCCATGTTGGCCAGGCTGGTCTTGAACTCCTGACCTCAGGCAATCTGCCCGCCTCGGTCCCCCAAAATGCTGTAATTACAGGTGTGAGCCACCGTGCCTGGCCTATTTGTATATTTAGTAATGAAAATATCTTCATAGTTATGTCCTGACAAAATGCTTTATACTTGTAATTTCAATCTGCCAAATGAACGATGTGGGATTTTAATTGGTTGATTGGTTCCACTGGTAAATACAAATGATTTAACATAATATATATATAATATATATATATAACTGCATATATAATATGTAATATGTATTTTATATATATAACTGCAAAGGAATGATATATTTTATATATATAACTGCAACAGGATATGACAGAATTCATTGTTAATTTATCATTTTGCCACTGGGAAATAATTGGAGGCAAGTGACTTCAATTTAGGAAAAAAAAAAAAACTTTATGTGTCTGTTAGATGATATTTAATATTCTAACTAGAGAGTTTAAAGTAAAGGAGAAGCATAATTGAAGTACAATTAAAACCAGGAAAATCAACCTCTTCATTGTAAGAGTATGAGAAGAGGTTGAGTCAGAAACCTACGAAGAGTGCTTACTAGTTAGATAAGCAAATAATCGGCACATGTTTTCTCCTCTGAATTTGTCACTTCTTCATTGGTCAAAAGATTTCAAACATGGAATGTGTGACTGTTATGCTGCTAATAACTATTCTGGAAATACTGATCTCTCTGATGAACTGGTAACTCGTTGAGTATGGTTTTGTATATCTACATAAACCATGTGTTTGAGGCACCCATTACCACTTAATCTATCATCAGTTTTGATGATAGATTCACTTTTGATATTCAATTGATATTGAATGGTGAATGAAGGTATGCAGGAAGACCTCATCCTATGGTCTACCATTTATGATTGGACCAGAGGCAGAGTCTCACTCTGTTGCCCAGGCTGGAGTGCAGTGGCACAATCTTGGGTCACTGAAGCCTCCACCTCCCAGGTTCAAGCAATTCTGCTGTCTCAGCATCCTGTGTAGGTGGGATTACACGCACCAGCCACCATGCCCAGTTATTTTTTGTATTTTCAGTAGAGATGGGGTTTTGCCATGTTGGCCAGGTTGGTCTCAAACACTTGACCTCAAGTGATCTGCCTGCCTCGGCCTCCCAAAGTGCTAGGATTATAGGCCTGATCCACTGCGCTCTGCCTATACCAGAATATTTTAAGTTTAACTTTGTTAGATCATTAATATAGCCATATTTTCATTTTTAATTCTCTCTCTTTCTATCCTTTCACACACACACATGAACACACCCACCAACACACACAATTAGGAAGTGGCAAGATATACAAATTAGAGAAAAATATACATAAATATGATTTCTATAGTGCCTTGTATAGTGAGTAACAAATATTTGTTAAATTGATGAAGTTTTAAAATTTGGAAACAGTAATTTATTTTTATTATTACTAACATTAGTTGAAGCTAATACCAAGACTTCTCAAGAACATAGAAAATATAAAAAACAAACGAACAAACAATAAACTTAAAGTTATGGATCACACTGACTTGGTGATTTCAATGGTCAAATATACAAACATCATAATTAGACTCCTTTTTCCTCATTAATTAGGAAGTATGTCAGCAATTAAACAACGTGATTATGATGAATATTTTATTAGGTTTTCAGAGTTTTAAAACATTTTTAAAATATTTAAAATGATTTTAAAATACTTAAAATAAGTTTTAAAATATTTTCAGTTTTGTGTATACAAAAGTTGTGATTGGCCGGGCGCGGTGGCTCAAGCCTGTAATCCCAGCACTTTGGGAGGCCGAGACGGGCGGATCACGAGGTCAGGAGATCGAGACCATCCTGGCTAACACTGTGAAACCCCGTCTCTACTAAAAAAAAAAAAAATACAAAAAACTAGCTGGGCGAGGTGGTGGGCGCCTGTAGTCCCAGCTACTCAGGAGGCTGAGGCAGGAGAATGGCCTAAACTCGGGAGGCGGAGCTTGCAGTGAGCTGAGATCCGGCCACTGCACTCCAGCCCGGGCAACAGAGCGAGACTCCGTCTCAAAAAAAAAAAAAAAAAAAGTTGTGATTAATCATACATTGAACTTGCAATATATTTTTAAAGCTTTATTAAAGTCTACTTTAGATACCATAAAGTTCATTCACTGTAAGTAAAAGCCAATAAATTTTCAGTAAATTTTTAGAGTTGTGTGATCATTACCAGATTCTGTTACAACTTTTCCATCACACTAAAAAATTTCCCTCAAGCCTCTTTTCAGCCAATTTCAGCTTCTACTTCCAGCCCTAAGCAACCATTGATCTGCTTTCTATCTCTATAAATCTACTTTTTCTGAATATTTTATATAAATAGAATCATACAATAGGCAATATTTTGCATCTGGTTTTTTTCACTTATCACAATGTTTTTGAAGTTTATTTATGTTAAAACAGTGCTTTATGTTGTACCTAAGAACTGTTTGCCTAACCCAAGGTCTTGACACTTTTCCTTAATGTTTTCATCCAGAACTGTTATAATTTTAGCTTTTACATTTAGGTCTATGTGATCCCTGTTGACTTAATCTTTCTGCATGATATAAAGAAAATTCTTAGAGAAACATATCTATATTCAAAAAGATATAAATTTGTATTGACTTACCTTGAAATGTATTTTATTTTTTCATTTGTATATATTCAAGGCCAGCACACCAGAAATTCACTTAGACTAAGATAATTATAATTAAAAAAAACAGTCTCGGGATGAACTGAGAAGTAGTTCTGTTGGCTTTGTACCATTCCTTATCTTTCTTATTACTTACTTTCTCCTCATTACCCTATAGGAGAAAAAGAGATCTTCTGGCAGCTTGCTGTTAGTCAGAACCAATACAGAATTTTCTTCCTCCACACTCTCTCAATAAAACATAAAGGTATGTTCTATTTTGTTTCAGTGTAATTTCCTGCTAAAGACAAAATAAAATTTTTCTGAGTACTTAGGGATATTTAGAGTACTTGCTGTCAAAATAGCTATGGGAAGGAAAACAACAGGGAAAGGACCTAGAGTAATCAATATAATTGCTAATTAAAATATGTCAAAAATGCATCCAATACTAATAATCCAAGGACAGTGAGAAAATTGTCCTAGAAATTATGCGATACTTATGAGATATATTTCTCCTTGCTGATGAGGGGAAGAATATTAGAAAATTTGAGGTTATTTTTCTTTCAACTAAAACCTGATTAGTTCTTCTTTACATATGCAGCTCTCCCTTCTTAGTTTATTTCTCTTTCCCTTTTATACAGGAACCTACATTGTTAGAATTAATCTGAAGAGTCAATAATCCCACCCACTATAGCAGGAAAGAATGATTAGTAGATAGATTAATAATGACTGTATTTACTTTTATAATATGAGAGCTACTCATTCTCATGCTGATAGGAATAAAGTAATGCCAATGACAATTTAGACTTAAGTCGCAGTAATGTAGTAATAAAGAACAATCAACAATTTTATTGCTACCACTCATAAAATACATTACCTTTTATCCTAAGAAAGTTTCAAGTATGTAATTGTAATCATAATTTTAACTCATGAATTTATGCATTTTTATTCCTAGATATCAGGTGGCGTTATTTCATTTAATTGAAGAAGAACACTCAGCATTTTATTACCTCTTGAAAGTCTGAATAGTAAAGATACATTTTCTAAAGATGGTGAATTCTTATTCAGTGTAGCTTGTGGCTTACAAATGATCCATTCATACCATTCACAGCTATTAAAAAACAGTATGTGCATTTGAGTTCTCTGCCACCAAATCTAGGAGACATCAGGAAGAGCAAGGTTTTCAATGCAGCTGTACAGTCTTCTTTTAGAGTGATGGTTCTCAAAGTGTGGTACCCAGACAAGCAGTGTCAGCCCCGTCACTGAAAGAGATCAGAAACAATGGGGGTAGATGCCCAGCAAGCTGTGTTTTAACAAGTCCTCTGGGTGATTCTGATGCTTAATAAAGTCTTGATAACTATTAATTCTAAGTTAATAATCACTGATAAATTCTTAGTAGGCAGGCTTCTGTTCTATAATGTGTTCCATATTCTCTCAGTCCTAAATGAACTAGCTCAACTTCCCTTGGAAGTGATTGCATCTGAGTCTGCATCCTCCATGGGGATTGAGATGGAAAAGCTCAGAGTTAGGAAGGAGTACCAAGATGCAGCTGAGGTAAAAAGCTGTAATGCAGAAAGGATGACCAGGTTCTAAAATGATGGCCCCTGTGGAAATCTTTGATTAAAACAGCCATGAATTTCACAACAGTGCATTTCAGAAACAGAGACCAGACGGAAAAGAAACGGGTGCTCACAGAGGATTATTAAGTATTAATTAATTAGGTCAAGGTGTACTGTTCCCAAGGCCTGCTAGGATGCTTTCCAAACGGTGGTCTAGTTGTCAATCTCCATTATAACGTTAGTCTTGCTCTCAGTTTAACCCATACTTACGAAGGGAACTGTGAGACTTTTAACTTTCAGTCCCTGTCTTCTAGATTATTTAGAAACTCTCCCTTCCCAATCTGCCAGGCATACTTTGCCTTTGTTTACTTTCTAAACACTTCTACTGAAGAGTTTGAGTTATGTAATTTCTCTGTCTGAAAGCTTGCAGTGCTCTCGTTTTCTTGCCAGCTATTAATATGTACATTCTTGCTAACTTGACATCTGAGGCCTTCTATAATGGATGTCAATTACCCTTCCAATCTAACTTATAACTGTTTCCCAACATGCATGCTGTATTCACTAAGTTGGACAGTTTACCCTTCCTTGAATACTCTCAATAACCTCTCCATTGTTATCCTGCCTGATTCTGTTCCCTAAAATTCTCTTCTAGATGCCTAACATATAATACTTTTTGTGGGATGTGGTCTCACTCTGTCACTCGGACCTATCTAATTCTCTTTGTATTTACTCTACAACTCCTTGTTACAAATTCTACTTATTTGTTCCTAACGTGGTAACTACAGTATGATAGGAATTACACATCCATTTATTCAACACATAAAAATTAGAATTATGATATCTACTTCAAAGACCTTTTCAAATATGCTAATGAAAGAATGCAATTTTATTGTTTATTAACTTTTAATAATATTATTCACAAAAATGTAAGGACAATAATGTAGAAAGTATTCAAAACATAAATTCCAAAAGTAATTATTGACAAGTAAGTCTCTGTCAAGACATCTAAGATATCTCTGTCATCACTGAATTTAGATTCTAGTTAGGAGAAATAGAGTAGATTTATGATGTTCCTAACACAAAGAAATGATAATGCTTGAGGTGTTGGACACCCCAATTACCCTAATTTGATCGTTATGCATTGTGTGCTTGTTTAAAAATATCACATGTGCTTCATACATATGCACAATGATTATGTATCATAACTAAATGTTAAAAAATTAAAAAGAATAATTTTACAAATGAAAATATAATTAAGAAAATAGAACAAAATGATGGAATGCAGTGTGATTTTACAGGAGAGATACTTAAAGCTAGTTTTTCAAGCAGGTCTGTCTTCAGTGATTTACTCATTAATTTGTTCATTTATTCAGTGATATATTCATTCATTTATTATGTTTATAGTAGTAAATATTATATAAAAATAAATCATGGAAATGTATAAAGAATGACTGGTGAAGGTGGGCATTTTTATTTTAGATGAAGTAGTTGGGGACATCCTTCAGAGAGGCAATCATTGTAGCAGGCACCTAGATAACAAGCAGGAGTCAGCACAGATAATTTGGTAAAAGATGTTAACAGTGAGTGGACATCTAAAAATAAAGAAAATTCCCACAAAGATCAGGAAGTCTTCTAAGGAAATCTGCTTAAGAAATGTTCCTACCCAGCTGGGCAGGCTTTTAGATATTTTGGCTCAGTATCCATGTCCAAAGTTGTGCAGGCTTAAGCAAACCAAGCCTCTCAGACTCGGGGGATTTGCTTGCCACATGTTGACGGTCAGAGGATGTGAGCGTGGGAAAGTTTCCCGAGTAAGAACACTGTGTGGTAACTGATGTATTCCGCTTCTGATGTGAGTGGATGCTTCCTTGACTTTGTGAGCTTTAAACTGATGCCAAAATCATCAAACAGCATGTATTTCTTTCTATTTTCTCTCCATTTTCCTTGTCTGCCAATGTTCAGAACATTCACATACATCATTTAACTAGACAAACAGGCCCAACAGTAACCTGTTCTCAGTTACTCCTGTGACCAGATAATTTTCTTATTTGAGTTTCCCAAGATATTCCCCCAGTAAAAAGACACTATGTACTCCAGGCGAGAAGTGTTGGCTCACACCTGTAATCCCTGCACTTTGGGAGGCTGAGGCGGGCGGATCGCCTGAAGTCAGGAGATCGAGACCAGCCTGACCAACATGGTGAAACCCTGTCTCCACTAAAAATACAAAAATTAGCTGGGCATGGTGGCGGGCACCTGTAATCACAGCTACTTGGGAGGTTGAGGCAGGGGAATCACTTGAACCTGGGAGGCAGAGGTCGCAGTGAGCCGAGATCATGCCACAGTACTCCAGTCTGGGTGACAGAGTGAGACTCTGTCTCAAAAAAAAAAAAAAAAAAAGACACTGCGTACTCTAGAAAGTGATCCTTTACAAGGGAATTTTAGTTTTTAACTCTAATAAATTTATTATAAATTTAATTGAGATGAGAATCAATCCTTCACTGTGTTTTACACAGTGAGATCAAGAAATTGCCATTTTACAACAAGTAAATGTCAGTCAGTTAAAATGCTATGGTATCAAATAATTCTTTTCCCATTTTCAAGTGAAAACATACAGGACAGATGTCCATTCTTGATGTTTTGAAAGAAAAAAAGCAGAAAAGAAAAATAAAAAAAAAAAACACTTTTAATTCTACTTAACATGCATATATCGTGTAAGCAAACAGTATTTCAAAATATATATATATAAATATAAGTTTATGCCCCCAAATGTTGATCCATCTCTCCTTCACTCTTAATTTATCTGTAGAGCAATAAAATTGCTAAAAAGTTGCTGCTGCCAATACCAGTTCTCTGTTGGCAAATTTGATGTTATACTTTAAAAATAAGTGAAGAAGCAGCCAATTGCACTGGAAATAAAGCACTCAAGCATCAACCACCGGACATTGGACCTTTTTTCTGTCTCTCCAACGCTTTGACCACACACAAATCTCTGGATAAAACTCTTCTCCTGGCACAAATTTTTGGGTAAACTTCATCACATTAAAAGGCAGGAAAAGGGGTTTTTAGACTTACCTCTGTTACTGCAACTTGCACGATCTTAGATAAGCTCAACCATTTTTGAACTCTATTTTAATGGTTAACAAGATGGCTTGGTCTAAATGACATCCTGGTTCTCTGTGGTTTTAACATCCTGAGCGCGTTTTCCCTGGCCTGTTTGCACACAGCTCTCCCTCATTGCGGCTGATTTATGAGCCACATTTACCTTTTCTTCATTTCCCTTGATTTCCAGGGTATTTGTAAATATAGAGGAATGAGCCCGAGGGAAGGAACTGGAGAGGAGAGGAGGGAGAAGAGATGCCGCTGAGAGTAAAGTTACACACAGGAGAAAACAATTTCGCTAGTTTCCATTAAGTTTGAACTCTCAGGCAGGAAAGTATCTTCAGGTGAGAGTACTTAAAGAGCAACTGCCGTCTTCCTCCTCCACTCTTAGAAGATTTCTTCAGGCTAACCATGCAAAGCTCAAAACGTGTTGAAAGCTGCAACCAACAAAGGTAAAGGCATTATTTTTTATTTATTTATTTATTTATTTTTGAGAGAGAGCAATATAAAATCTGAACAGGTTCAGTTCAGGCATCTATCCCAGAAAGTAATTGTCTTTCTTTGGTGATACAGAAACAAATACAGCCCAGCGTTTTGAAGATTTTATGTTCATAGTTGGAATATTTAAGGTAAGCTTATAGGTCCATTATGTGTAAATATGAATCTTATTTATTTATTTGTTTAGAGACGGAATTTCGCTCTTGTTGCCCAGGCTGGAGTGCAATGGCACGATCTCAGCTCACTGCAACCGCCGCCTCCTGGGTACAAGCAATTCTCCTGCCTCAGCCTTCCAAGTAGCTGGGATTACAGGCATGCATCACCACTCCCAGCTAATTTTGTATTTTTAGTAGAGACGGGATTTCTCCATGTTGGTCAGGCTGGTCTCAAACTCCCAACCTCAGGTGATCTGCCCGCCTTGGCCAGCCTTCCGTAGAGCTGGGACTTACAGGTGTGAACCACCACACCTGCCATGATTATGAACCTTTAGCTGTAGGATTGATTAATGTGTAGTATCTTTTTCAATAAGTAAAACTAGATGCCCTCCTACCATCAGGAGTCTGGTGATAATTAACTCTAATTAAGACCAGAATGGATCATTTACAATTTTGGGTTATATTTACTGCATTTAATAAAGTGAGTTATAATGAATTGAGACAGAGGGTTTGGGGATTCTTAAAGGTTTTGGCCTGTATTATTTGCACATATCAAATGTGTTCTCTGTTTTAAAAAAAAAGTTTGCATGTGGGTTTTTTTTTTTTTTAAAGAACATTTCATACCTGTAACAAAATGAAAAACTTATTGAGTATTTGATGAATTCCATAGCCTATATAATTATTGGAACTCTACACAGATCCATTTTAATTTATACCTCAGAATAGTGAAGAGTTGCTAAGAGAAGACATCCACAGCATTAGAACTAATTTTTCTTAGAGATGAATGGGCATTGCTCTAGGGATAAGACAGTATGCCAGGTTATAACATTTTGGGATAATGGAAGAAGATTTGGGGGACAGAGACTTCCATTATTAGCTTATTCCTCCTAAATTCTTACTTAGCACAATGAGAATATACAGAGACTGCTTTGGAAAGGTAGCAGAGTATACCTCCGAAATCTGACTTGTGAATCCACAGAGGATCAATATGGGAAATCAGACATGGCATTATTTGTAACCCTGAATCACTTCTAATCATTATCAGTGAAGTGAAATGCCTACTTCCCCATTACATTTCACCACCTTAACATTTTCCTGAGAATCCATGAGTCCTACAGTCTATATTCTTTGCTCTGACTCTACATGACAATAATTAACCCAGTCATAGTGGAGCATTCACTTTTTCCTCCCTGCCCAACAAGTGAAACAGAATATCAATCGCAGAGTTATTAAATACAGCCCAAGGCAGGACATTTTGGCTGGCAATGTCAGATACCAAACATCCACTTCATAATTTTACTAGTACCAATAGCCTGTAGGTATTGTTGAGGTAGCCATGGTGAAGTAACCATAGTAAATCAACCGATACTCATTCATTTGTTAATTAAGATTAAAAGTGTAGCTCTTTATGCTTCATGAAAAGATGGTTTCACAACTCTGAGTTTATAAGAAACTCAATTCCTTTGGGGTGGAAATGTATTAGAACACAAGTCAATTTTTGTAGAAATCTTTTCAGGAGATCTAATTCAATCTATTCTGAACCTCAATATGGTATCTTCTCATTAGCCATAGAATTTATAAAAATAAATTGAAAGCTTTTGGCTTTAGCTATGGTTATATTTAATAACATCTTGTAACAATAGGCATCTTTTGCTTCCAGACAAAAACTTCAGTAACTTCTGAGCTTTTGCTTTTTCTATTTCAGTTTTATAATAGAATTTGTATGTAAAACCATAAAACCTAACATAAATCAGGAAAAGGAAGACAGTGAAATCCTCCCTTGACTTTATGTTTCATTAGAGGGAAAACTACATCACAGACGTAGAGTCACACATACTAAAAAAAGTTACTGAAAATACATAATATTGACAACAAGATGCAGAAGGGTCTCAATATTTAAGGCATGACTATTTATTAAAGTCTCCTTTTATGGGTGTCTCCAGTGAGTATGAGGCCTGCAAATGTAACACACATCCTATTTTATTGTAATGTTTTTGTTATGTGAAGTTTCATGCTGATAACTTACTTGCAACCTTAAACTAAGAAACCCACACCAAAGCCTCAGCTCCCATGATGGGAATGTATTGGCAAAGGAGAATTTGAAATGCTATTGTCTGACCTCTTCATTGTGTATGTAAGTCTTTGTGCCAGGAAGTTAAGTTAGACAAATGAGTAAGATAATATTTAAAGCAGAGACCCCCTATACTAAACACTAAACTAATTGGGGTAAGAGTGAGGACAATAATAATTTCTAGGATAGAGGTAGGATACCTAGCCATCTTGAGATAGTCGAGAAAGGCTGAGCAATCTGAGATGGGACAGGGAGCATAAGCAGGGATTAGCCTAGTGAATACAAGAGAAAAAGCATTCGGAGGGAGAGAACACTGAGCAATGGCATGGTGTTAGAAACAGCATGCTTCCATGATTTTGATGCTTTGACTCAGTGGGTTTGCTTTAAGAAGGAAAAATGGCCAATTTTATAAAAATTCTGATTCTGCAAGTAGCTGCAAAAGAAGAGGCTGCTAAAAGAAGCATTATGTGATAATGAGAATTATCCTCAGCTATCATGAACAGAAGCTGTACAATTTCTGATTTGGTAGATAATATTTTTCTTTCTTTCTTTTTTTCTTTTTTTT
>NW_012116044.1:3006489-3018964 GCF_000951035.1 Colobus angolensis palliatus | reverse complement strand
TTTTTTTGAGATAAAGTCTTGCTCTGTCACCCAGGCTGGAACGCAGTGGCATGATCTTGGTTCACTGTAACCTCCGCCTCCCAAGTTCAAGCAATTCTCCTGCCTCAGCCTCCCGAGCAGCTAGGACTGCAGATGCGCACCACCACACCCAGCTAATTTTTGTATTTTTAGTAGAGATGGGGTTTCAGCATATTGGCCAGGCTGGTCTCAAACTCCTGACCTCATGACCCACCCACCTTGGCCTTCCAAAGTGCTGGGATTACAGGCATGAGCCACCATGCCTGGCCTATATTTTTCTTTTTCAAATAACTTGTAAAATGTTCTCAGTGATCCATTTACCCTCACTATTTGCATTAGTCTTTCCACTCCCCATTCTTCTGGTGAAAGAAAGTCACTTCTAATCACTTTTAACTTTTTCTCCTCTCCTCCACTTCCCCACTCCACAGAGACTTGAAGCAGCTTTTAAAGAAAACACTTCAAATCCATTATTTCTCCTTAAAAGTTTGGAACTAGTTTGGAAATTCTTGTATCAGCCCAAATGATCAAATCTGAACAATGTCAGCACTCCAGAATTTGGAACATGTAAGAACAGAGCTTAGCATTACTTTGCCTCATTCCAGTCAGGCTAGAGTAGCTACTTACTTCCCTAAAGAGACTATTGTTGAGTGATGGTTACATATAAATGGGATCTGGACATAGGTATAAAGAACAGTTTTCATCATAAAGGATTCTGGCTTTTAATGCACCTGAGATAAGATTTTTGGAGCAAAGGCCCATGGAAGTCATTTTCTTCCCATAACCCTCCCCTAGAGTTTAAGATTTCCCACATGTATGGCTATTATGACATGGATTTTAGTGTTGAAAGAAAGTACTTATGGCCTAGTTAGTAGGAAACATTGAAGCTGCCATTTCGAAGCAAACCCGCTTAGTCATTCCTGCTTTTCGGTAGTGAACAATGAGGAATTAAGCACATGTAGTTTCTAGTATAAGGGCCTTTGCAGTAATTTTCATGATATTTTACAGCTCACTTTGAAGAACCATCACATTTAGTGCAGCTGGAGATCCACTGGCCTATTATTTCACAAATAAGACAAAATTGGATTTTAAGTCACATTTAAAAGCAGAGTATCTATTTATTTATCCATGGATCACATTAAAGTCTACGAGAGACATTACAGCAAAGATGTTAATAATGTTGGAATCAGAAAAATTGGGGAAGGTTTTTCTCTTAGTCACTTACTAACTCTCTAACAATGTTTAAATTAATCAGACTATGTCAAGTTTGGTATGTAGGTTATACTAAATATACATAATTCTCCAGACAACTTTTCTCATTCTAGATATGTTATATTTGCTTTATATTTTGAAGCCACATAATTAAGTGCAAACAAAATTAGAATAGCAGACAGACCATGTGGCTCATACTTGTCATTTTAGTACTTTGCGGGGCCAAGGCTGGAGGATCACTGAAGATCGGGAATTAAAGACCGACCTGGGCGACATAGTGAAACCCTGTCTCTATGAAAAATAAAAAATATTAGCCAAATGCAATGGCACTCACACGTAGTCCTAGCTATTCGGGAGGTTGAAGTGGGGATGTCAGTTAGGTCCAGGAGTTTGGGGCGACAGTAAGCCATGGTCACGCAACTGCACTCCAGCCTGAGTGACAGAGCCAGACCCTGTCTCAAAAGTAAAAACAAAAATAAAATTGGGATAGTTATATCTACTTGATAAATTAATTAGCATAATACAGTGATGTATTTTTCATGTGATAATGCCTTATGCCTTAAAGTATGTTTTCTCTGGTGTTAATATACTATTATGATTTTCTTTTTTAGTGTTTGCTTAATAATTGTTTTGATCTTTTTATTTTCAAGCTTTGTGTCCTTACTTTGGAACACTAACTCCAAACTTAAATGCTATTATGTATTTTAATTACACATGAAATATGTTTCTTTATCTTCTAAGATATTATTTTCGTTGTTCTGTATGTCAAAAATGTATTTATATTTACCCACATATTTAACATTTTGTTTCACTTTTATCTTTCCTGCATCTTCATCTATTTGTTTTGAATAATATTTCATTCATTTGAAGAATATCTGCTGCTTAAAACTTGTTCAACTTTTGTTTAAAATGTGTTTCACTCTCATTCTAGATGGATATTTTTGTTGAGTATACATCCTACATTTTGTTCTTTTTTTAAGATTTTTTTTTCTTTCATAGCTGCACTATGTGTGCCTGGGTGGATTAATTTTTTGAAAAGAAATTTTCTGCTTGGAATTATCAGGCTTATGAAATCTGTCACTTAATAAATATATTTCATAATTTCTCAAAATTGCTCATACATAATATCTTACAAGATTGCTTTCATTCCATCTTTCCCTCTCCTCCTTTCAAAAAGATGGTATTTTAGGTTTTTCAATGTATTTATCTATATTTCACCCTCTTTTAGGTCTTTTTCATCTTTTGTATTTCCATGTTTAATTGTAGATATTTTCTTCTTCTTCATTTACTTTTCATATCATTAATTTTCTCTTCACCTGAAGAGAAGCATCTGACCTGTTATTAAACCTCCCTATTTTATTTTATAGTAACAGTATTATAATTTTTAGTTTGAGAACATATATTTGGTTCAATTTCCAATCTGCTATATCACCTTTTATAATTTCCAGATATCTGCTGATAATTTCAAGCTTTGATTGTATTTCTTTGGGCACAGAAAGTGTAATTCTTATATAGTATGTATCTAATAATGCCATTATCTGTAGTCTCTGGAAGTTTTTATTGGAAAATATAATGCCTAACTGTCTTCCCAAATAGTACCCTTACAATATTCTCTAGTGCTGCTCATTCTTCTGGCTTTTGCTTCATTTGATTCCCGTCCCTTCATGTGCCTGGTTATCTTGGATTGTGTGCTGCATATTATGTTTAAATTTTATTTCTAGAATCTCTTTTCTAAAAACTATAAAAATTTGTGAGGGATAATGAAGAAATCTAAATAAATAGAGAGATATGCCATGTTTGTAGATTTGAACATGAAGTAACGCTTACAAAGACAATTCTCTGAAAGTTAATCTATGGATTTAATATAATCCCAATAAAAATCCTAGAAGTCTTTATATTTTGGTAAACATTGCTAGTAAATTGCAAAATTTATGAAGAAATGCAAATAAACTGGAAAACAAAAGCAATATTTTCAAAGAACAAAGTTGAAGGAGTTTCTCTACCTTACTTCAAGACTTGCTATAAAGCTGTACTAATTAAGACCGTTTAGGATTGTTGAAATTACAGACATATAGATTGATGGAATAAAATAGGAAGTCTCTAAATAGATCTAAACTCTTACTTCATATCACATACCAAAATTAACTCAAAATGGATCACGAATCTAAAGAGAACAACTGGAAATATAAAACTTTGAGAAGAAAATATGAGAGGAAATCTTTGGGACTTTGGTGTAAGGTCTCGTAGATAGAACTACAAAAAGCATACACCATCCAAAAATGAAAAGTTGGACTTCAAAATTCAAATAACAGAAACACAAACTTTTGGTCTTTCAAAGACACCAGTAAGAAAATGAAAAGGCAAGCCATAAGTGGGATGATCATGTTCACAGCATGCATATCTGATAAAGAAATATGTAAAGAATTTTTGCCACACAATAGGAAGAATACAAACAAACCAATCTTAAAATGGGTAAAATTTCAAAACAGATTATAAGGAATGGGAGTGAAAACAAATTTAAAAACCACCCAAGTAGAATTATGTCTTAGTCAGTTTGGGGTGTTGTAACAAAGTACCATAGACTGGTGGCTTATAAGCAAACAAACAAAAAACTTTTTTCTCACAATTCTGTAGGCTGGAAGTCCCACAACCAGGGTGCCAGCATTGTTGGGTTTCAGTCCTCTTATGGTTTGCAGATTACTATCTTCTTTTGCAGATTACTATCTTCTTTTTGTGTCCTCTGATGGCACAAGAGCAAGAGAGCTCTCTAGAGCTCCTCTTATAAGGCACTAATCCCATTCACAAAGGCTCCACTCTCATGACCTAATTACCTTCCAAAGACCACCACCTCCTAATTCCATCCTATTGGGGGTTAGGATTTCAACACATAAATTTTGAGGGGACACAAACATTCAGTTCACTTCATTACTCCTCTGCCCCCCACCCCCACAAATTTGTGTATTTCTCACATGCAAAATGCATTCATTTCGTCCCAACAGCCCCAAAAGCCTTAACTCATTCCAGTATCAACCCCGAAAACTAAGGTCCAAAGTCTTACCTAAATATCATCTACATTAAATATGAAGGTGGCACAAGTTATGATTTATCATGAGGCAAATTTCTCTTTAACTATGAACTTTTGAAACCAAACAGTTATATGCTTCCAAACGGCAATGGTCAGACAAGCATAAGATAAACATTCCCACTCCAAATACAGAAATAGGAAAGAAGGAAGAGGTGAAGGGTATCAAATAAGTTCAAAACCCATCAGGGCTCAATAATTAAAAATTAAGGTTCAAAATAATCCTCTGGCTAACTTCTCTGCCCTCCAGACCCCCTATAGCAATGGCCCCATTCCCACAGCTCTGCTGGCCAAGACTCATATGTGCATGGCTCATCTGGCCTAGAATCACATGCTGGTGACTCTCCTGGTCTGGGGTCATGGCCCCATGACTCTATTGGACACAGTCCATGCAGCAGCTTTGGCATGGAAGCCCCTACCTAAGGCATTGAGTGTAGGCATTCTGGCCCACCTGAATCAGAGAGGATACCCAACCCTTTGAAATTGCTCTGTGCCTCTGGCCCTTGCACTCTGGGCCTGTGGTGAAGGAGGCAGCCCTGATTATCTCTGAATCACCTTGTGGGGTAAGCAGTATTATCCTTCTTTATTTTCAAGAACAATGCTTGGCTCCTGTTGAGATGGCTATTGAGGTTTGTGGTTGAAATGGTGACTTGGCCATACTCTTAATCGTCTCTTCTCAACACACTTTCTCGTGTTTTCAATGCAGATAGGCTGAGAATTTTCCAAATCTTTAAATTCTATTTCCTTCTCAACATTTCTGTCTTAAAAGCATTTCTTTCTTCTCACACTTAACTATAATCAGGCAAGAGTAACCAAATTGCTCTTTCAATGCTTTGCTTAGACATTTCCTTGGTTAAATATCCAATTTGGTTGCAAGTTCTACCTTCCACAAAACAGTAGAACACAAAGACAAGTCAGTTATTTATTTATCTATTTATTTATTGCCACTTATTAATGACAAGGATCTCCTTTTCTCTATTGTCCAATGTCATGCTTCTCATTTCCATCTGAAGTTGCAGCAGAATGGCTTTACCATCCATATTTTAACCAACATTCTATTCATGTTACTTAGGTATACTCTAAAACGATAAGCTTTCTCTATAGTTCTACCCTTTTCTTTCTGAGTCCTGACAAGATTCATCTTTAAAATTTTGTTCATGGCTGTATAGGGTTTGTCTAGCATTTACACCCTTACCCATTACCCATTACCAAAGCTGCTTCTGTATTTTTAGCAATTTATTATGGCAGGACCCCCAATTTTGGTATCAATATCTGTCTTAAATAATGACAATTTTAATAGTTCAATAATAAGTGATAACTTTTTGAATTGGGCAGTTAAGAAATACTAGAAATAAAAAAGCATGTTGAAGTATTTGCTGTGGTAAAGAATCAGGTTTGGCTTTATTATGACTTTAAGACTGGACATAGAACCAATGAGTGGAAAAGTCATATGCTGGGATAGAGTGGAGGAAAGGAAAATGAGTTGAATTTTGAATATATAGGCTTTAGGTACCTAATGCAACATTTACTGGATCTTCCTAGGGAGACTAGTTGGTGATTACCAAAAGGAAGTTTTCAGAAAAACTACAGAAAAACATGAATAGATGGTGTAAGGAAGTCAAGGAAGGAAGAAATGATCAGTAATGTAAAACATGTTAAATAGGGTGTTAATACTATTTCTACAATAATGAATAAGTGTAGAAATGTATTAATACTTTTAAATATTTCAAATCTCATTGACATTTAGCTAGAATGCATTTAGTTAGAAATGGAATGGTTCACGTTTTGAGTAGCAAGTTTCCATTTTTAGGTTATTTATAAGTGATATGAAAAGTAATCACTATATTTGACAGTCTATTGTTACTTGTATGGGATGAATTTCAATAGAGTGGAAGAGCCAGAAATAAAATTGTGGCAGGTTTTGTGAATAAGATATGAAGAGACAGAAACAAGAAATATACATATACACTATTCTTTCAGTGAGATTGATTGTGAGTTATAAAATGAATAAATTTGGTTTCTCTAGTAAGAGTTTATGAAGAAGATATTACAAGGAAGGACATCGGTATAAAACAGTGCTACAGAGATTGATAGGTTGCATAAAGAGAAGGAAGCTGATTATATTATGCTTGTGAATCTACGTCTGAAGATCCTCTTAGTGAGATTTGTCTCAGCAGCATACATTAGCAATGAAAGTAGAAACAGAAGTTTAAAATCCACCAGAAATTCTCAGGCTGAGGCTTCAGACTCCCCTTTCTTTGATTTCCAGTGAACTTGAGATGAAAAGTAGAACAGATCTAAGCAGCTTTAAAGTGATGACTGGGGATTTATTTTTAAAACAGTTGGGTATTAAATTTAAATAGCTCATTTAGGTGTTGATGCCTCCTGGAAATTTTCAAGATAACTATCCAACCTTGTAACTTAATTACATAAATAATGATAATTATTTGATTTCCTTCATTATATTCTTAATTGTAGAAATACTATCGACATTTTTATCTATTTCAAATACCTTTGACTTTTAGTTAGAATGCATTTAGTTAGAAATGGAATGGTTAATGTTTTGAGTAGCAGGTCTCCAGTTTTTAGGTTATTTATAGATAATATGGAAAATTTTTAATCGTGCACTAAGCTTTAAATTTTGTTTAGACATTCTTATTAACCATGTAAAAGCAAATAATGACCTAGTCTATTCGATTTAAATACTATATTTCTTGTGATTAGTTTTAAAAGAAAAGAACACAATGAAAATTTTGCAAGATGGAGTAACAATTTCAGAGACTTGAAACAGACCTCCAATATACTTCTTTACTTTGTATGTAATGAACCTAAGATCAAAAAATGTAAAATAAACTATCAAAGTCTCCATAACAAATTATAGAAGGGAATATCACATGAGAAATTCAAACACAGATCTTCAAAACCATGCTCTATATTTTTCTCAAGTGTTAGATACTACTGATAGTTTATTTTTATTTTTGAGATGGAGTCTCAATAGTTTTTTTTAAATTACATGTATTATCAAGAACAGAATTATGATTTAGCCCCTATATTAGTCCATTTTGCATTGCTATAAAGGAATACCTGAGACTGAGTAATTTATAAAGAAAAGAGATTTAATTGGCTCCTGGTTCTGCAGGCTGTACAAGCATGTACAGCCTCTTCTGGTGAGGCCTCTGGAGGCTTTTACTCATGGTGGAAGGCAAAGGGAGAGCAAGCATGTCACATGGCAAGAGAGGGAACAGGGGAGACAGGAAGAGGTCCCAGGCTTTAAACAACCAACTCTCTCATGAACAGCCTGAGAACTCAATCATCACCAAGACGATGGCACCAAGCCATTCATGAGAGAGCTGCTCCATGACCCAAATGCCTTCCACTAGGCTCCACCTCTAACAGAGAGGATCACATTTCCATATGAGATCTGGAGGGTACAAATATCCAAACCACATCAGCCCCTATCCATTAAATAACTTGAAACTCTCTAGACCTCACTCCATTTAGGCAGGAGGGCTATAAACAAATATATTGGAAGGATAAATGAATACAAAAGCATATTTCTCTATGAATCGCCTGAAGAGAAGAGAAATATATAAATTGCTTTGAGCTTATTCAGCTAATTTCTCAACTTTATCATGAAGTAGAAATATGCCATCAGCAACATCCTTAAGTGTTTGTCTGGAGCAAATCACAAATAGTTCCACTAAGGTGACCATCAGGATTAACTCCCCACATCCATCACACACTATCTGATTCTTGCGTTAGTCACAGGATTTTTTGTTTGTTTGTTTAACTTAAAATTAGCTCAACAATGAGAATGGACAGTCTAGACCAAAGTGAATTAAAAAGAAAAAAAGGAGAGACATGGTTTTTTTTTCCTTTAAGATTGAACCACAGGAGAAGACTTACAACCTCACATAGAATTGCTCTTTGACACAATCTTACAACTATGAGGTGGACTAATATTGCTGCCTATAAATGTCTGGATGGCAGAGAAGAGGAGCAGATAGAGCCTGGGTACTGGCTGACATTGTTGAGCATGTAAATGAATCACCCAACCCTGAAACCTGCCCTGCCCTAGTTGTCAAGCTGGATGAGCTAATAGATATCTTGCTGCATAGGTTGGTTTGATACAGATTTTTAGTTACGAAAGCTAAAAATACCAAAGTAATCTGATTCCTTTTTTTTCTTAACATCTTTATCTTACTGACTTGTAAATTCTAAAAGATATATCATGAGAATTTATAATGGGGAGTGGAAAATGAATGAATGCCACAGAACATCAGACAAAAGATGTAAGTATAAGGGATAGGATGAACAATTGTAGAAGGAAAATGAGAAAAAGGGAAGAAGAATTGTGATCACACAACCGGCTGTAGTGTATCTGGTCTAATAGTAGGGAGATGATTACATTGAGATGAACTTCCTGGATCATTTTTAGCACTGTAACAGCAATAATGTCTCTGGAAACAAGGAAGATTGGCATCAAATGCAAAATAGATTCCTGGACCAGGCAGGGTCCTGGCAGGAAAGAGATGGCATACTCTGAGGCTTTGGCAAAAATGATTTTATCAAGGGATGATTTACTGAAGTGTGGGCAGCATTGATGGAACCTGCAAAGAGTGGTGATGCACCTAGAGACGAGTAACAGAGAGAGAACCGTGTCTAGGTCTACCAGGCAAGGAAATGGAATGGTGAAACTGGGGTTTTATAGAAGCTGAGTTGTGGAAGAGGGCTTTCCAACAAGATCTGTAGCTATGCACAGACACTGCCAGAATCATGGCAAGGGAGGGAAAGAATGGGCAAATAAATACAGTGAACTTCCCCCTCCTCTGACATCGTGGCCTCTGCCAGTGCCACACATACACCAAAATCACTCAAAGCTCAAACACTCCAGAGGGAGATAGTGTTTAGGGATCAATCTGCCAGGACACAGAGCAGTGAACTGCTCTGCGCAAATAGGGCAAACAGAGAATCTTTAAATATATGATTTAATATATGACAAAGCATGGCCACTTTAGGTTTAAAAAGGTTCTTTAGGGTCAAGTTGTGTTCAGCATTCTGAATAGCTCAGACTTGACTTTAAAACAAATGGAGAAGATTTTGGGGGAAAAAATCACGAAGCTTTATCTAGTCCTCTATGTTACACTGCACCCCTTCTAGGATGATTATGGAGCCATTCTGTGGAGTCATTTGATGTCCTATTCCTGTAATCCATCATTAAAATCTATGGGAATATGGTAGTGACTACAACTTCAGGGTTTTTTTCTTTCCTTTATCAGTAACCTTTCTAATCATTGAAGCAATAATCTAGTTTAATTATTTAGGGAGAGGTCCTTAAAAACAACCCCGCAAACTCTCAAAAATCTCGTTAGAGGGAAAAAAATAAAAAATAAGGAAATAAATAAACCTCTGTCATGAATACATTTTAATCTGCATATAAAGATGTGAAAATGTAGATTTCATTGTTTTTTCATTACTCAAGTAAATTTATTTAAGTCTACATTTAGTCTATTAACTGAAAAATTATACAATTTATAATTTTGGAAATGAGACCTTATTTCTTATAAAGGGTTACAGCCTACATGGTGGCCATTGTGACTGGCTGGAAAGTGCAGCCTCTGGTGGAAGCTCAGAAGCACAGACTTGGAGGGAGGGAGGCGTAAGACAGAAATTTAAACTGAGCAGGAGCGGGTTGGCTAAACATGTAGATATTCAATAGGTTACAGGAGGAGTCATGAATATTTACAAAGGGGGTCCTGATGCATGTGTATTGAACAAACATGCATGTTACATATGACCCATGTTCACTTCAGGGTAGAGATTTAACATTTAAATGTCTTACAATTAGGCCTTATATGTCAAAGATCTTTTGAGGACAGGAAGGCATTCAAGTGCGCAGCCTCTGTAAACTGGCCAGAACCAGTCCACAGTTGGTGGTTTTTGAAATCAGGAGAAAGTTACTAAAATCAGTCTCTTGTCCAGTCAAAGCTGGAGTGATGGCTTGTGAAACACGGACTCAGCCAGCATCTGGCAGTGAGCTACAATTGCTTTAATATTGCTTATCTTGAGGTCAGCGCTTGTTTAGCTGCTAGAGAAAAAGAAATACCTTGTGGAAGTTAGAGTGTAGTTTATTCTTTAAGTGTAAGGTTATGTAATGTAATCATTGCCTGGCATAGCCGTAGGTCTTATTTATAATTTGGCACCTTACCGCCACAGTGTCTGTTCTGTCCATCCTATGATCTCTGTTTCAACATTAATGCTGCTCAGTTGTATCTAAACTGAAAAAGGGAGGGAGTATAAGGAGGCATTTCTGACCTCCCATCCTGCCACGGCCGAGAATCCAGTGTTCAAGGTTTTTCAGGTCCCCTTGGCCAAGAGGGAGTTCAGTCAGTTGAGGGGCCTGGGATTTTATTTTTTGTTTACGAGCCTTATTGTACAAGTAAGTATCATTTAATCCTCTGAGATGTCAGAAAGGTAATTCCTTTCAATTTAGAGTCTTCTCCCAATCTCTGTAAATTCTAGAACCATTTTGGAGAGACAAGCACCGAGCTCTGTGTGGCAAGACCTGATCCACACTGTGTTTATCTGTGCAAGTCAGCATTAGCTAAGATGCACACTTTTCGCCAGCCCTCAGCTTTTCTTGTACTCAGTCTTTTGCATTCTCCATACCGTGTCATATGGTGTCTCTTCAGGTCCTTGAGATCTCAATGCCATATTCATACTACTTTCAGACATGTGGGGAAATATGTTCATACCATGCTGAAGAATAGGAACCTTCTCTGAGGTCCACCTACTTGACAAACCCCAAACTGTGGCTACACTACATACTTATATCACAGAACAAGATTAGGTACAGGGGAACCCTAGGAGAATTGCAGTCTTCCAAATGGCATGGACCACAATGGGTATCCCTCTTCCTGGGTACCTAAATCAGTCTGGAGAGTCTACCTTCTGTACTTCTAAGATTCATCCTTATTTACTATTGAAACTAGATCACTTCTGAGAGCGAAAAGAAGCACTCTTAATAATGTACCAGCACAACAGTTAAAAGCCAAGTCATAAGGGACAAATGAGGACCTATAGTCGGTCATCTTATTACACAGGGGCACATTTGTATTTTCTTTTTTGGTTTCTTTTACAAGGAAAGAAGGAAAAACTAGCATAGGGTAATTGACTAAATGTGTAATTTACTAAATGTATTGTTTATCCTATGATTTCAGATATTAACAAATTAAAAAAATACTTTGCTGTTAGATTGTATCAGCCCTCCTCAGAGACATAAATCAGAATGCCCACCCAATGGGTTTTCTAGAATAAAGAACATCCATTAATATAAGTGACCACAATAAAAGTGAAATGGGCTTATATGTAAAAATTTTACTACCAATTTCCCAAAATTGCCATTAACCATTTTTACCCTTTCAAAGGGTCTGAATCACCTTCTCCCATTTTCTCTGTATCTCAGATAAGATTCATACACCAGATATTGGGATAACTGTGGATGAGAAAGGGAAGAGTAAATAGTAGAGAACCTTTTGTCACATTTGACTTTCTCTTCTACCTTTAAAAAAAAAAAACCTGCAGATATTCATTATGTGTCTCTTTCTTGATTTTTATTTTAAACTTATATTTAGAAATTCAGGATTGGAAGTTACTTCAGTGTCCTTGTGTTTACTAGTATTCATACTACTATTATACTAATATTGCCTTATAATGTATTTTCTACTTATTTCTTTTTAGTTCATTTTTACGAAAGAAAATATGAAACATATATGTAATAGATATAACATGCTATTTATAATATAAAAAGTATAAACATACTATGTAAAACATTAATATTAATATTTATAATATAAAATATCAATATACATTTATAGAAATAAATATACATATAAAAACCATTTTTTATACTTTTAGAATAAAATGTACCAAATCTTTTGACTTAATTATATCAATAAGCAGGAGTCATTCTTCACTAAACACTAGCATCTAATTAGCATGAATTTTGAAAACCTTAACTTGTTTTGGCTCATATTCAAATCTAAGGTTCCTCTTTCTACTTTTTTTTTTTTTTATTATACTTTAAGTTCTAGGGTACATGTGCATAACGTGCAGGTTTGTTACATATGTAATCTTTTGACTTAATTATATCAATAAGCAGGAGTC
>NW_012116044.1:2985013-3001155 GCF_000951035.1 Colobus angolensis palliatus | reverse complement strand
ACCCAGTTGGAGCTTCCCAGCGGCTTTGTTTACCTACTTAAGCCTCAGCAATGGCGGGCGCCCCTCCCCAGCCTCACTGCTGCCTTGGGGTTAGATCACCGCAGACTGCTGTTTTAGCAAGGAGGGAGGCTCCGTGGGCGTGGGACCCTCCTGGCCAGGTGTGGGATATATTCTCCTGGTGTGCCGGTTTGCTTACAGCGCAGTGTTGGGGTGGGAGTTACCCAATTTTCCAGGTGTTGTGTGTCTCAGTTCCCCTTGCTAGGAAAAGGGATTCCCTTCCCCCTTGCACTTCCCAGGTGAGGCGATGCCTCGCCCTGTTTCAGCTCTCGCTGGTCAGGCTGCAGCAGCTGAACAGCACCGATTGTCCGGCACTCCCTAGTGTGATGACCCCAGTACCTCAGTTGAAAATGCAGAAATCACCGGTCTTCTGTGTTGCTCGCGCTGGGAGTTGTAGACTGGAGCTGTTCCTATTCGGCCATCTTGCTCCGCCCCCTCTTTCTACTTTTTGACTCATTTCTGTGACATGAAATTTATGTTAAAATCGGTACAGCTGGTGCAGTGGCTCACGCCTGTAATCCCAGTATTTTGGGAGGCTGAGGCAGGCAGATCACGAGGTCAGGAGATTGAGACCATCCTGGCTAACAGGGTGAAACCCCGTCTCTACTAAAAATATAAAAAATTAGCCGGGCATGGTGGCGGGTGCCTCTAGTCGCAGCTATTCGGGAGGCTGAAGCAGGAGCATCGCATAAACCCGGAAAGTGGAGCTTGCAGTGAGCTGAGATTGCACCACTGCACTCCAGCCTGGGTGACAGAGCAAGACTCCATCTCAGAAAAAAATAAATAAATAAATAAATAAATAAATAAATAAATAAATAAAAAATTGGCACGTGGTTTTGATTGGATTTCCTCCATTATGGCAGTAAAGAATAATTTAAATTCCAATAGGAGAAGACATTGTATGTATAATCCAAGAACAAAATCCGCATTTCAGAAATCTGAATTAAGTTTACATTTCAATTACACGGAAGCAAGTATTTTTAGACTTTGGGCTGATGAATTAAATTTGCCCTCTTATTCCTTCAGTGGGGGACAAAATTGGATTTCAGTTATTTTGTAAAAGTGAAATAACATCTTAGAACAAATGAACAACAAACAAAACCCTGTCAAAGTCTGTGAAGCGTAAACTCATATAAAAAAATTAGCCTCAGGTTGGAACGAGGGCATACCCACACCTTCCTTCACATTTGTGACCCAGAAACTCTACCCACAAACAGGAGAAACAACACAAGATAGTGGCGCAGCCATTCTGCATTTCTTTTAAAGTTTCTAAAATACTTGTCACATGGTGCCATTACTAGTACTACCGCAATATATAATTATCACAGACGGAACATTGTGAGATGAAATTCTCCTCTCATGAAGAGTTATGTAAGTAGGGAAATAAATAGAAATGCTACAAGGTAAAATATCTTTGATTAGTTGGAGGTTACTGCTTTATGCCTATTCTGAAATATTTTTTTCTTTTTTTCTCTGTTTCACTCCCTCATTACTTGTGGTTTCTCCTTTTACCTATGCATAGATACTACATTTGAAATTTATATACATAAATAATCTGCCAGGCAGGAAAGAAAAGTATAAAGTTTGAAATTAATTGCTAATAACAAATCTATAGATTTCATTTAAACATCACTTTTCTATTTAATTTCACCATACATAAAAATTAAAATACAAGGAAATTACCAAAATAAAATTACCATTGAGAGCATTATAAGGTAAAATATAGGTTATGTTAATGGTATTAAATAATCAATCCAAAATATATTTTTATCCTCTAGTATGTGCAAGGCACGTTGTGCACATAATTTAGCCAATAAAACACACAAAATATTTACAGTCTGAATTCATTTATCTTAAATATTAAATGACCACGAAACACTTGAATATTTAATAAAGTGTGTAAAGAAAGGTACTTGTGAAGGTGCATTTTCTCAAAATAGAATTATATTTTGTTTATGATTTTACTTACAAATTATTGTTCTGAGGCATTATCAAAATTGTTTAAAACACTTAGTTCAGAATGTAACCTGACATGTTAAACAAGTAAACAAAAAGCCAAAAAGCTATCATCTCTTACTTTATAAAAAAAATCATATAAAATTGTGTTTTAACTACTAGGAAGCCAAAATAAAAGTTAAGTTTTCTGAGATATGTAAGATGGATATTTTTTTCCTTAGGCAACTCCTTTATATTTTATCCCAGAATGATGGTTAAAATACTGACTTTCTTTTTGTATTTTTTCTGCATGTCTTTGTAATATTTGGTACAGGGATTTATTAAGCAATGGGTATTTTTAAAACTGCATATAACTTAGTAGACAAAATGCCTGGATTCTCTTATCTGAAGTCTCAGTAAATTAGATTGAATTTTCTGCTGATGATGTGGTAATATGAAATAGAGATGCTGCTTTTGAATCTAGGAACATTAAAGTAAAACTAGTTATTAGGTACACGACATTGTTGAAGCAGAAGCAAATCAAGCTGCTTGTAACGCTCTTTATTCCAAGCATCGTGCAACAGAATGAAAGGGAGCAAATACAGCTTACTTGGCTCAACATGCCTGAACGGAGTGGAGCAACAGCACAATGTGGTTTTATTTATTTTCAAGGGAAGGTGGGGAGAAGCACACACAGTAAATGTTCTCATCCTTCATAAGTTCCCCAAGGGAAACAGAAGCTCCCTTCATCCCTAGCCCAAGTACAAAATCACCTTCATTCAGCCAAGTATAAAGTAAATTACAAGAGGTGCTTGCTTAGGCCAAGTTCAAATACCAGCATTTAAGAGAAACTGCCTGCCAATCTGCCCACCCTTAACAAGTTTATTCAATGAAGATGTAAGTGTAGCTTCCTGAAGCCTCAGGGAAGAAATAGAAAAGGCATTTCTCAGCACGTATGTAGATATTACTTTGATGATCACCACTTTAAGTGTGCATGCAACACACTTTTTCTATGGAAAAGATGCTTCTCCCAATTCCCCCAGGGTTAGGTGGTTGACAAGACCTTATGAGTTGAATAATGTAGATATTAAGACACAATATTGCCACTAATGTCATTGACTTACTCTGATATTTTGCGTGATCAGAAGTCCCTAATTTTAACAAAGCATGTAGTGAGCAACGGTACTTAATTCATGATGCCCATTAGAAGCCTCTTCAAAATATCCACATTAGGATCCATCTTCAAAGTCTGAATTATTTGGTCTGAGATAGAATTCTGACATCATTATTTTTTAAAAGCTCCCATATGATTCTAATTCACAGCAAGGGTTGAGAATTACTGAATTAAATAAACTTATATGGTTCCCTATACAGATTTTATGCAGGATTCCAGAAGTGAAAAGAAACAGAAAACAATATTATGAGAAGAGGAGATAAAGAGAAGTAGAAAAATTAAAAAATTTCTGAATGTGTAGAATGTCCCCTGAAAAGACTGACTGAACAAGATTTAGTTACGTGTTGAATGGTTTAGCTCAGGTTTTAGACCAAGCGTTTTTGCTGGCAATTTTCTCTCGATTGCCATAAGCAGTTCAAGCAGAGAAAAAAAGTGAGACTGGAATAAGCAAGGATCAAATAACTTGCCAAGGTTATAAGCTTAACAGAAAAGAAATATGTGCCCAAATATTTGTTTTTCTACCAGAGTACTGAAGGTCTTTGTGAATTTTTTTTAAGCTTTTTAAAAAAAATTTAATGTTGGTAAGCAGGGAAAATGATAAAACAGAGCTTAACACCAGGAAAAATGTTAACATCATAAGTGGAGAACTAAATGGCATATATAAAACAAGAATAAAAGGCAGGATGGCATCATATATCAGGAAAAAATAGAATATTTAAATGTAATAATTAATTCATTTACAATTTCTGAATAGGAAATTTTATTAAATAGCCATGGGTACAAGTCAGTAAGTTGGAAGATATGTGCTACTTATTAGAGTTCATGAAGTCAAGAAATATGAAAACAAATAGTGTATGTAAAATCCACAAGGATTTCTCAAGAATAAAAACAGAAAAATAAGTATTTTAGCCAGGGCACAAATTCTCAATTAACATGGCAAAGTGATCTGGAAGTCCGGAAACGTCTGTAATGGGAGGTGCTGAGGATAGAAAGGGTTAGTGAATGCCAAAGAATTCTGATTGTAAACAATTCACATAGAAAATGTTTTTTAAGTTTCTATCACTTCCCTCCATCCCTAAGTTTACTCTTGAGTGCAAGAGAGACAATGAAATGAGAAGGATCTAGAGAAGCAAGTAAAGGGACAGAACACAAATGGCAAAAAATTTTGTCTTCTATCTTAGTGCAATGAGATGCCAATAAAAAACTTAGAATAAGAGAGAAAACCAATCCAAAAATGTCATAAAGATACTCTGACAGCTGTGTATAAATCAGATTGAGAATGGCAAGAATGAAAGTGGAGAGAATTAGGAAGCTATTCCAGTAATTCTGAAAACAGGAAAGCTTAAAGTAAAATGTTGGTAATGAACCTGGAGAAAAGTGGAGAGGTGTGAAATATGCTTTGTAGGTAGAATAGACAGACTTTGAGATGGAATAGATGTGGATAGGAGAGAGGTCAGTGTCCAGGATTATTTGCAGGCTTTGGCTTATGTACCTAGGTAAGCAGTGGGACCATTGACTGAGAAGATAAAACATTGGATTGGCTATGGGAAGATCAGAAGTTCAATTTTGAAAAGGTTAAGTGAGAGAGACAAGTGGAGATATCAAGTAGGCAATTGCATGTATCAGTGTGAAACTCAGAAGAAAGGTCTTCCAGCATCTGTCCAGCTTAAGAAGGAATATCTTTTTGAAAGAAGACTTTGAAGTTGAAACATGTTTACATTTTCTTTGGTATTTTAGCAACAAACCTATTTTTACAGTAGTTATCAGAAACTGAAATTTAATTATCATGTTAATGTTCCAAATTGAACCTCTGAAGACAATCACAACTTCACCCAACACAACTGTAGTTAATACAGTGCATTAAGCAGCCATCATCTTCTGGCTAATCAGAAGCCAATAACCAGTTTGGCACCCCTTCCAAATCCCTCAGTCTGCCAGATGGAAAGGCACATATTTACTTTGTGTGCTTTCTTTTGAAAGCTATCCCAGGATCGGGCTACCTGGTCTGTCATGTAGGAAGCTAATTGGCTACAGCCTGCCAGTTGATGAGATTTGTAGGTTTGAAGCAGAAGTCATTCTGACTTCTGAAATGAATCTTCTCCTTCCTAATTAGGGAAAACAAAACCACTCATGGTATAAAACAGATTTTTTTTTAACATATGCATTATTTGCCACACAATTCTGCAAGTAGTAACATGGCCAGAACAACTAGAATAAACTCAAAGAGAAATTTCTTAGGGGAAAAAAGAAAAAAGATGCTTTTTTCTTTCTATGAAACTTAACATAAAACAAGGAGGATTAGAGACTGGTAGAATTTTCTACATGTCTTGTAGCCCTTCCTTTATCTTCACATTGGCATGGCATTGTATAGTAAAAAAGAGAGTTCTAATACTTCTAGTAACTAAACATCTTAAGACAGAAATCTGAAACTCGTGCTATACCAAATTCTTCACTTTGAAAAGGATTTCTCAGTGTTTACTTAGATTTATGGACTAGATAAATCTCTGGACACACAGAAGTACTCTGATTTATAAATACACCCTTACCTGAAAAGTTCTTCCCTACCCTGTGGTCCTCTGGCCTTTCCTATTCCAAGTGATAAAATCTTACTCTCAAGGCCATTACATTCACCCTGGAGCCTTCCCTGATCTTCTGAGATAAATTGTTCCCCTTTCCTTGATCTGGAGGCATTATGTTAAGTACCTAAAACGCAGTATTTTTTTGTTTGTTTATTTCTCTGATTTAGACCGAGAGATCTCAAAGTTGCAGTGATACTTTTCTAATCAGAGAATAGTTACTGATAAGAAAAAAATAGAACTTTTCAGGGAAAAATCGTACATTTATTAAATAATACAGAGGAAGCTCATGGAAACATAGCTTAGGATACTCAATCAGGACTCATGAAAATTGGAGATTGGTCAACACTGTCTTTTTCCTCTCTTCATGGTATATACGGTCTCTTGTCTTTGACTCGTTCGTCATTTAAGTTCTTACAGTTCTATCAGCAGAAATTATTTTCCTGCATTTTCACACTCTTGCATATTCTCTATTTTTCATTATGAGAAAAATAATTTGTTTGGTTCACCTTGTTTTAATTTTGCATTCCTGAAAAAGGTAATTTGGTTTCCCTATAGAAACTAAAAATAACATTTTCATATATGTTCCTGAGTTCTTCTTCAGAAATCCAGACCCCCACCAGATGGCTCCTCTGGTAGGTAGACCTCAGATAAGGAAAAACTGTGGACTGAATTCTGACAGTTGTTCTTTGTTCTAAAATTCTTTCTTAGGTGCCTGGAGGAAGTCACACCCATGGGCCAAGGCTTACATTCTTTTCCGCTGACCACAAAATTTTAGAAAAACCTTCACCTCTTTAACCAATTGCAAATCAGAATATCTTTTTTTGTTTGTTTGTTTTGAGATGGAGTCTCAGTCTGTTGCCCAGGCTGGAGTGCAGTGGCACAATCTCAGCTCACTGCAACCTCCGTCTCCCAGTTTCAAGGGATTCTCCTGCTTCGTCCTCCTGAGTAGCTGGGATTACAGGCATGTGCCACCATACCCGGCTAATTTTTGTATTTATAATTGAGACAGGGTTTCACCATGTTGGTCATGCTGGTCTCGAACTCCTGACCTCGTGATCCGCTCACCTCGGCCTCCCAAAGTGCTGGAATTACAGACGTGAGCCACTGTGTCCATCAGAAAATCTTTGAGTCCACCTATTCCCTGTGAATCCTACTTTGAGATGTCCCACCTTTCGGGGTCAAACCAATGTATAGCCTTCATGTATTCATTTATGACTTTTATTAATTTATGACCTTTGCCTCCCTGACTATGAAAACCCTTATGTGCAAGCCATCAGGGAGGTCAGGTTTTAAGCATGGACTCCCTGATTCTCGTTGCTTGATGTCCTGCAATTAGTGCCTCATTGCAGTCCCAAAGTCAGTGTTTGGCTTTGCTGCACTAGGCAGCGGACCCAAGTTCAGTTCAGTAACAACAGGTTATACACTTTGGTATTAGGCTGTTCACCAGGATAAAGGAGTGTCCTGTGAAAGCTACACCATAAACATGCATGACCACCCAACCTGGAGTGCTGTCAGGGCAAGGCTAGAGTTTATAACCAATCTCAAGTGAAAGATCTCAAGCCCAAATTAAATAAAAATACTACAATACTACAGAACAAAAGAGTTATGCACCACGTTTGAATTTTGCCCTTGAAATAATTGAGTGTGGACCAGGCATGGTGGCTCACACCTGTAATCCCAGCACTTTGGGAGGCCAAGGTGGGTGGATCACTTGAGCCCAAGAGTTCAATACCAGCCTGAGGAACATGGTGAAACCCCATATCTACTAAAAATATAAAAATTAACCAGGTATGGTGGCATGTGCCTGTAGTCCCAGCTACTAAAGAGGCTGATGTGGGAGGATCATTTGACCCTGGAAGGGTGAAGCTTGCAGTTAGCCATGATTGTGCCACTACACTACAGCCTGGCCAACACAGGAAGACACGGTCTCAAAAAAAAAAAAAACAAAATCGAATGTGTACTTTAGTGTCGCCTTTTCCCTTTCAAGTGACTGGGAGCTGGTGAGAGCCAGAAAACTTTTTAAAATCCGTAACTAGAAGCCGTTTGTTGAATGTGGCAGAGGTGCCTATCCATCCTGGATCAACTGCCTATATCTGGACTATTACATGAGAGATAAATAAATGTTTATGTTTTTAAAACAAAGTAATTATATTTGACACTTATTTAAAATAAATATTTGTACAAGGAGGATGCTAGAGTACCTATAGAAGATTTATGCAATTTGGCTTAGCAGGAAAGCAGCAGGTGTTGAGAATACAGAAATTACTGATTAGAAATCCAGTGATCCTTATTACACTATGACCATTAACTGAATGTGGTGAAACTGTTACCTATGATCATTTAAAAAGCAAATCAAATGTCTGGAGAGCCCATAACTTTAGTGGAATTCAACAGAAAAAAATCAGAATATTTGTGTGTGTTGGCTGACAGTTTGCATCTTTTAAAGAAATCACTGGAGAGAAATAGAGAAATTCCAATTACAGGTTCTCAAGCAGATGTGGAAAGTAATCTGTTCTGATAAGGTAAACTCTTTGCCTATATCCCACAATCTAAGTAAACTGTGATGTGAGTCAAGTAATTTTGAGCCTTACGATGTTGGAGAGCCAAGGTTGCTAACCCCTAAACATAATGGGATAAGATTGAGACCTGAACTTTATTAAAGGGCCTTCTGTCTGACTCAAGAGATCTTGACCAGACAACGACTCAACCCAGATCACAGATTAGATTAAGTGACTTGTTTTTCAATCCCTATTGCTTCAGGTAGCCTCAAGGTAGTTGCTATTAAATCAAGGAAAAGACATGAGCCAGCTTAACAGGCCAGTAACTAAAAAGGATTTGGGCAGGTTTAAAAGTTATGACGAGGCAAGATCCTTGGCTGTATTTAATGTCACATGAAACTGACTACAAACATATAGACTGAAGGCCTACTAGATTTTAGGTACTTGTATTATAAAAGACATTGCCACTCTAAATTGCAAATGTTTACAATTAACCTACCCCTAAGTAAACCCCTGAACCTCCAACCTGCAAAATGACATTTTGCAATCCCCCAAGCATGTATACTCTCCAATGTGTATGCATGTGTATGCATGCAATGTGTATGCGTGTGTATGTGTATGCATGGCCACATCAAATGTGGTCAGAGACAACAATAGACAAGAAAGAGTCCCTCAGATCTCATGGAGGACAACAGACAAGGGAGTTCTTCCCAGAAAGCAGATACAGGTGCTAACTAAAATAAGTACTCTATTGCCTTGACAGGGAATCTTCATAATTTCTGTTTCTTAGGACCCCTTTATTATTATGAATGCCCTTTTCCTATTTGTCCTTTTTCAAAATGGAAAGTTGATAGCTTGTCCACTACTAAATATGGAAGGCAAAGATTCATGGTAATTGTCTATTATTTTATACATTGCTTGATCCATTATCCATACCTGGTGGAAAATTCTGCATATTACTCAAATAACATGGCTGGATAATAATTGACTAGGAATTATTTGAGTCTTCCTTGGGAAATGGTGAATGAGTGGGAAGAATCATAACTATGAATGTTTCCATAATCAGAGAGTTGAGTGAAAGATTGCTACTACTCACCCAGAATCCTTTTTTCTCCTATTATGATACACTTTTAATTAGGCACAAATCTACACAACCTAATACTATAATTTTGACCTACATATGTCCAAATAACAAACTTCTGGCCTATGGAATTTGAGCAGAAATGATCTGTGCCATCCAGTTTTTGTCTTTATTACTATTGACCATAGACTCCCCAAAATATCACTCAAAATATTTGTTAATCAAATAAGGCTATGTTTATGAAACTTACTTCATCAAGAGACAATGTAATCTGGACAGTAGTGTATTGGAAAGGAGAATTCAGTGAAGAATATTTTTAGACCTTTAAGGCTTGGGATGAGTGATTTTAAGGTGAGTCTTGTAAGGCAAAGCATAGTTGAAAGCATAGTTGAATATTGATGACATGATAATTTTGGATTGAGTACACCTAAGGTAAAAATATGAAAGCAAGCCTTGGCTAAAAGGTTTCTTCTTCATAAGTAAGAAATTTTAGGCCGGGCACAGTGGCTCATGCCTGTAATTCCAGCACTTTGGGTGGCCGAGGTGGGTGGATCACGAATTCAGGCGATCAAGACCATCCTGGCTAACACAGTGAAACCCCGTCTCTACTAAAAGTACAAAAAAATTAGCCAGGCATGGTCATTGGCACCTGTAGTCCCAGTTACTTGGGAGACCAAGGCAGGAGAATGGCATGAATCCAGGAGGTGAAGCTTGGAGTGAGCAGTGATCGTGCCACTGCACTCCAGCCTGGGTGATAAAGCAAGATTCCATCTCAAAAAAAAAAAGGAGTCCATTCCAAGATGGCCAAATAGGAACAGCTCTGGTTTGCATGATCGATGCAGAAGATGGGTGATTTCTGCATTTTCAACTGAGGTACCTGGTTCATCTCATTGGGACTGGTCAGAAAGTGGGTGCAGCCCATGGAGGGCAAACTGAAGCAGTGCAGGGCATCGCCTCACTCGGGAGGCACAAGGGGTCAGGAGATATCCCTTTCCTAGCCAAGGGAAGGCGTGACAGACTGTACCGGGGAAATCAGGACACTGCCACCTAAACACTGTGCTTTTCCAACAGTCTTAACAAATGGCGCACCAGGAGATTATATCCCACGCCTGGCTCAGCAGGTCCCACACCCATGGAGCCTTGCTCTGTGCTAGTCCCAGATTGAAATGTGAGGCAGCAAGCCTGGCTGGGGAGGGGTGTCCACCATTGCTGAGGCTTGAGTAGGTAAACAAAGCAGCCAGGAAGCTCAAACTGGGTGGAGCCCACCACAGCTCAAGGAGGCCCACCTGCCTCTGTAGACTCCATGTCTGGTGGCAGGGCATAGCTGAACAAAAGACATCAGAAACTTCTTCAGAATTAAATGTCCCTGTCTGACAGCTCTGAAGAGAGCAGTGGTTCTCCCAGCACAGTGTTTGAGCGCTAAGAACGGACAGACCACCTCCTCAAGTGGGTCCATGACCCCCATGTAGCCTAACTTGGAGACACCTCCCAGTAGGGGTTGACTGACACTTCATACAGCCAGGTGCCACACTGAGATGAAGCTTCCAGAGGAAGGATCAGGTAGCAATATTTGCTATTCTGCAATATTTGCTGTTCTGCAGCCTCTGCTGGTGATACCCAGGCAAACAGGGTCTGGAGTGGACCTCCAACAAACTCTAACAGACCTGCAGCTGAGGGAGCTGACTGTTAGAAGGAAAACTAACAAACAGAAAGGAATAGCATCAACATCAACAAAAAGGACATCCACTCCAAAACCCCATCTGTAGGTCGACATCATCAAAGACCAAAGTTAGATAAAAACCACAAAGATAGGGATAAACCAGAGCAGAAAAGCTGAAAATTCTAAAAAACAGAGTGCCCCTTCTCCTCCAAAGGATCACAGCTCCTTACCAGCAGCAGAACAAAACAGGACAGAGAATGACTTTGACGAGCTGACAGAAGTAGGCTTCAGAAAGTAGGTAATAACAAACTTCTCCGAGCTGAAGGAGGATATTCAAACCCATTGCAAGGAAGCTAAAAACCTTGAAAAAAGATTAGACGAATGGCTAACTAGAATAAACAGTATAGAGAAAACCTTAAATGACCTGATGGAGCTGAAAACCATGGCACGAGAAATACATGACGCACGCACAAGCATCAGTAGCCAATTTGATCAAGTGGAAGAAAGGGTATCAGTGACTGAAGATCAAATTAATGAAATGAAGTGAGAAGAGAAGTTTAGAGGAAAGAGAGTAGAAAAACAATGAAAAAGGCCTCCAAGAAATATGGGACTATGTGAAAAGACCAAATCTATGTTTGATTGGTGTATCTGAAAGTGATGGGGAGAATGGAACCAAGTTGCAAAACAATCTTCAAGATATTACCCGGGAGAACTCCCTCAACCTAGCAAGACAGGCCAACATTCAAATTCAGGAAATACAGAGAACATCACAAAGATATTCCTCGAGAAGAGCATCCCCAAGACACATAATTGTCAGATTCACCAAGGTTGAAATGAAGGATAAAATGCTAAGGGAAGCCAGAGAGAAAGGTCAGGTTACCCACAAAGAGAAGCCCATCAGACTAACAGCAGATCTCTTGGCAGAAACCCAACAAGCCAGAAGAGAGTGAGGGCCAATGTTCAACATTCTTAAAGAAAATAATTTTCAACCCAGAATTTCATATCCAGCCAAACTAAGCTTCACAAGTGAAGGAGAAATAAAATCCTTTTCAGACAAGCAAATGCTGAGACATTTTGTCACCACCAGGCCTGCCTTACAAGAGCTCCTGAAGGAAGCACTAAACATGGAAAGGAACTACCAGTACCAGCCACTGAAAACACATGCCAAATTGTGAAGACCATCGATACTAGGAAGAAACTGCATCAAATAACGAGCAAAATAACCAGCTAACATCATAATGACAGGATCAAATCCACACATAACAATATTAACCTTAAATGAAAAAGGGCAAAATGCCCCAATTAAAAGACACAGACTAGCAATTTGGATCAAGATTCAAGACCCATTAGTGTGCTGTATTCAAGAGACCCATCTCATGTGCAAAGACACACATAGGCTCAAAATAAAGGGATGGAGGAAGATCTACCAAGCAAATGGAAAGCAAAAAAAAAGCAGGGGTTACAATCCTAGTCTCTGATAAACCAGACTTTAAACCAACAAAGATCAAAAGAGACAAAGAAAGCCATTACATAATGGTAAAGGGATCAATTCAACAAGAAGAGCTAACTATCCTAAATATATATGCACCCAATACAGGAGCACCCAGATTCATAAAGCAAGTCCTTAGAGAACTACAAAGAGACTTAGACTCCCACACAATTATAGTGGGAGACTTTAACACCCCACTGTCAATATTAGACAGATCAATGAGACAGAAGGATATCCAGGAATTGAACTCAGCTCTGCACCAAGCAGACCTAATAGACATCTACAGAACTCTCCACCCCAAATCAACAGAATATACATTCTTGCAGTATCACATCACACTTGTTCCAAAATTGACCATATAGTTGGAAGTAAAGCACTCCTCAGCAAATGTAAAAGAACAGAAATTACAACAAACTGTCTCTCAGACGACAGTGCAACCAAATTAGCACTCAGGATTAAGAAACTCACTCAAAACCACACAACTACATAGAAACTGAACAACCTGTTCCTGAATGACTACTGGGTAAATAACTAAATGAAGGTAGAAATAAAGATGTTCTTTGAAACCAATGAGAACACAGAGCCAATGTACCAGAATCTCTGGGACACATTTAAAGCAGTATGTAGAGGGAAATTTATAGCACTAAATAACCACAAGAGAAAGCATGAAAGATCTAAAATTGACACCCTAATATCACAATTAAAACAACTAGAGAAGCAAGAACAAACAAATTCAAAAGCTATCAGAAGGCAAGAAATAACTAAGATCAGAGCAGAACTGAAGGAGACAGAGACACAAAAATCCCTTCAAAAACTCAATGAATCCAGGAGCTGATATTTCGAAAAGATCAACAAAATCGATAGACCATTAGCAAGACTAATGAAGAAAAGAGAGAAGAATCAAATAGATGCAATAAGAAATGATAAAGGGGATATCACCACCAATCCCACAGAAATACAAACTACCATCAGAGACTATGATATACACCTCTATGCAAATAAGCTAGAAAATCTAGAAGAAATGGATAAATTCCTAGATACACACACCTTTCTAAGACTAAATCAGAAAGATGTTGAATCACTGAATAGATCAATAACAGGTTCTGAAATTGAGGCAATAATTAATATCCTACCAACCAAAAAGAGTTCAGGACCAGAAGGATTCACAGCCGAATTCTACCGGAGGTACAAAGAGGAGCTTATACCATTCCTTCTGAAACTATTCCAGTCGATAGAAAAAGAGGGAATCCTCCCTAACTCATTTTATGAGGCCAGCATCATTCTGATACCAAAGCCTGGCGGAGACAACAAAAAGAGGCAATTTTAGACCAATATCCCTCATGAACATTGATGTGAAAATCCTCAATAAAATACTGCAAACCAAATCCAGCAGCACATCAAAAAGCTTATCCACCAAGATCAAGTTGGCTTCATCCCTGGGATGCAAGGCTGATTCAACATATGCAAATCAATAAACATAATCCATCACATAAACAGAACCAAAGATAAAAACCACATGATTATCTCAATAGATGCAGAAAAGGCCTTTGACAAAATTCATGCTAAAAACTCTCAATAAACTAGGTATTGATGGAATGTATCTCAAAATCATAAGAGCTATTTATGACTAACCCACAGCCAGTATCATACTGAATGGGCAAAAACTGGAAGCATTCCCTTGAAAACCGGCACAAGACAGGGATGCCCTCTCTCACCACTCTTATTCAACATAGTGTTGGAAGTTCTGGCCAGGGCAATCAGGCAAGAGAAAGAAATAAAGGGTATTCAATTAGGAAAAGAAGAAGTTAAATTGTCCCTGTTTGCAGATGGCATGATTGTATGTTTAGAAAACCCCATCGTCTCAGTCCAAAATCTCCTTAAGCAGATAAGCAACTTCAGCAAAGTCCTAGGATACAAAATCAATGTGCAAAAATCACAAATATTCCTATACACCAATAACAGATAAACAGAGAGCCAAATCCTGAGTGAACTCACATTCACAATCGCTACCAAGAGAATAAAATACCTAGGAATCCAACTTACATGGAATGTGAAGGACCTCTTCAAGGACAACTACATACCACTGCTCAATGAAATAAAAGAGGGCACAAACAAATGGAAGAGCATTCCATGCTCATGGATAGGAAGAATCAATATCATGAAAATGGCCATACTGCCCAAGGTAATTTGTAGATTCAATGCCATGCCCATCAAGCTACCAATGACTTTCTTCATAGAACTGGAAAAAATTACTTTAAAGTTCATATGGAACAAAAAATAGCCCACATTGCCAAAACAATCCTAAGCAAAAAGAACAAACCTGGAGGCATCACGCTACATGACTTCAAACTATACTTCAAGGCTACAGTAACCAAAATAGCATGGTACTGGTACCAAAACAGAGATATAGACCAATGGAACAGAACAGAGGCCTCAGAAATAACACCACACATCTACAATCATCTGACCTTTGACAAACCTGACAAAAACAAGAAATGGGGAAAGGATTCCCTATTTAATAAATGGTGCTGGGTAAACTGGCTAGCCATATGTAGAAAGCTGAAACTGGATCCCTTCCTTACACCTTTTACAAAAATTAATTCAAGGTGGATTAAAGATTTAAATGTTAGACCTAAAACCATAAAATCCCTAGAAGAAAACCTAGGCAATACCATTCAGGACATAGGTATGGGCAAGGACTTCATGACTAAAACACCAAAAGCAAGGCAACAAAAGCCAAAATAGGCAAATGGGATCTAAGTAAACTAAAGAACTTCTGCACAGCAAAAGAAACTACCATCAGAGTGAAGAGGCAACCTATAAAGTGGGAGAAAAATGTTGCAATCTACCCATCTGACAAAGGGCCAATATCCAGAATCTACAAAGAACTTAAACAAATTTACGAGAAAAAAATCAAACAACCCCACCAAAAAGTGGCCGAAGGATATGATCAGACACTTCTCAAAAGAAGACATTTATGCAGACAACAGACACGTGAAAAAATGCTCATCATCACCACAATGAGATACCATCTCACAGCAGTTATAATGGTGATCATTAAAAAGTCAGGGAACAACAGGTGCTGGAGAGGATATGTAAAAATAGGAATGCTTTTACACTGTTTTTGGGAGGGTAAACTAGTTCAACCATTGTGGAAGATGGTGTGGTGATTCCTCAAGGATCTAGAACTAGAAATACAATTTGACCCAGTGATCCCATTTCTGGGTATATGCCCAAAGGATTATAAATTATGCTACTATAAAGACACATGAACACGTATGTCTATTGCAGCACTGTTCACAATAGCAAAGTCTTAGAACCAACCCAAATGTCCATCAATGATAGACTGGATTAAGAAAATGTGGCACATATACACCATGGAATACTATACAGCCATAAAAAAGGATGAGTTCATGCCCTTTATAGCAACATGGATGAAGCTGGAAACCATCATTCTGAGTAAACTATTGCAAGGACAGAAAACCAAACACCGCATGCTCTCACTCATAGATGGGAATTGAACAATGAGAACACTTGGACACAGGGCAGGGAACATCACACCACAGGGCCTGTCATACGGTGGGGACCTGGGGGAGGGATAGCATTAGGAGAAATACCTCATGTAAATGACCAGTTGATGGGTGCAGCACACCAACATGGCACATGTAT
>NW_012116044.1:2977839-2984943 GCF_000951035.1 Colobus angolensis palliatus | reverse complement strand
TTTGTTTCTGGTCCCAATGTTATTTAGTTCAGAACATGGCACATGTATACATATGTAACAAACCTGCACGTTGTGCACATGTACCCTAGAACTTAAAGTCTAATAAAAAAAAAAAGCACAAATTTTAATTGGTTCACCACCTTAACCTTGAGAAGCAATTAGTTTCTGAAGCAATGTATTAATTTATTTGTTTCTGGTCCCAATGTTATTTAGTTCAGAACCAGGAATATGTGTTGACTTAGTTCACTTTGTGCTGCTGTAACAGAATACCACAAATTGAGTAATTTATAATGAAGAGAAATTTATTAGCTCATGACTTTGAAGGTTGGGAAGTCCAAGATCAGGGGACTGGCATCTGGTGAAGGCTTTCTTGATGCTCATCCCATGGCAAAAGAACAAAGACAAGGTGAGAGAGAGTGACAGATGGAAAAGTGGCCAAACTCATTTTTTATAAGGAACTCACTAAGACAGTAATCACTCTACCTTCATGGCCTGATCACCTCTCATTCGGCCCCACCTCCCAACACAGTTTCACTGGGAGCTAAGTTTCCGACACATGCTTTATGGGGAACATACTCAAACCATAGCATAGCATATATACCTACATACGTGTGTGTGTGTGTGTGTGTGTGTGTATATATATATATATATATATGTAGTCTCAGAATTGTTTGCCCCAGAGATAAGAAAGTATGTCATTTGAATTCTCAGTAAAATTGGAAGAACATGTCTCTAGTCTTCTTCCCACTTTGTAGTGATTAGGAAATGATACACCACTGCAGTGACACCTTGAATCCATGAGTAAAAGCCAAATGTTGAGAATGGCAGAGCCGCTTACTCATCTTGATTCTCTAACCACCCTCAAGATTATGACATAGGAGAAAATTAAATGATATCCTATGTAAACTACATTATTTTTAGCATACTTCAACAGCACATCCTCTATTCTAAGTTGTTAATATTTTGAGAAATGTTTATTTAAGGAAAAACTGAAGCAAGCAAACATTAGAGGAAGGGAAAATGATTTGAAGCTTGGAAATTGACCAAAAGACAGAATGGCAAAATCAGACTCAAACTCAGTTCAAGGCATTATGGCAACTAACAGATCAGAATAATATCTATCAGCACCTACTCTTCATTATCTATATAAAATACATAAAAAAATACATATACTATTAAAAGACAGAATAAATAGTTCTTTGCACTAGAAATAGTACTAAACTGCAAAATGCCATGTAGTGCTAAACTACAAACCAAGAGAGGCAACTCAGCCCTTAAGAGGCAGTGAGAACCGAAAGTGTTCCACGTGACAAAGTTACAGGCTCCAAATTCACAAAAAGTATTCAGGAGATGTGAAAGTAATCTCTCATAAAATCAGGTCGAAGAAACCACTGCTGACTGCCACCTAAAGCCACTGTTTTTAGTAATTCACAAGCCTAAAGGGGCAAGAGGAAGCAGACATAGTTTTATAACAAAGAACTGAACGAAACCACCCACTAACTTGAAGTCATCTTCAGTATAGCCAGTATAATCACCAACAGGAACATCGCAATGCCATTAATTACAAGTTGTAGTTCTCATTTGAGGGTCTAGTTCCAATGCTGGCAGTGAAAAAGGAGAGAATATGAACAAATAAAAATGCTTATCTGTGAACATGAGCCCCCAAACCAAAATTCAAAAATGTAAAAAGAAACAGAATGCTAATACATATAGCAAAATTTTTCTAAAATCAGAATATTAATAAAATATGTTTCACATAAAAAAGTTTTATGTTTCAAATTAAAGTATCATATGAAATAGACTGATTTTTCTTTTTTTCTGGAGACAGGGTCTCACTCTGTCATGCAGGCTGGAGTGCAGAGTCATGATCACAGCCCACTGCAGCCTCGACCTCCCAGGCTCAAGTGATCCTTCCACCACAGCCTCCTGAGTAGCTGGAACTACAGGGGCATGCCACCATGCCCAGCTAATTTTTGTATTTTTTGTAGACAGGGTTTTGCCCTGTTTCCCAGGTCAGTCTCAAACTCCTGGGTGATTCACCCACCTCAGCCTCCCAAAGTGCTGGGATTACATGCATGGGCCACCGCACGTCAGCCTGAAATTCTTTAAGAAGTATGTTTATGTTCTCAAAATGATAAATGAAGGAATTCATTCTATCTGTAACATGTTGTTCAAGAGTAAGACATAAGAAATTAAGGCAAAAACAAAAAATGAAAAGATACCAATTTAAGATTGTGAATGTAAGCCTTGAAATAAACATATACACACACTTAATGGGGGGTACACTCTAGAGAGCTCACAGCAGATGAGGAAATGAGTGACTGTGTGATAGCAGTGAAGAAGCCACCTAGAACAAAACATAAAGAAATACGAAGATAGAAAAGTAATCAGTCAAGACATATTGAAGGTAGATTAAAAATCATGAATTAACTGGTATTTCAGAAGAAATGGCTATTTAAGAAGAAAAGAGACAATGACAAGGAATGACATTTATCTAGAATTAAAGAAAACTAAGAATTCTAAAACTAAAAGCATATTTCAGTTACTAAGCAAAAGGAAAATATAGACACATCACAATACATATGAAAAACATTGAAAACAAGAGGAAATACTTTACAAGCTAACAGAGAGAAAAGACAGACTATCCATAAAATAATTGGAGTTAAACTAACAGCAGTCTTATAAACAGAAATAATAGATGCCAGCAGTAAATGAAAAAATATATCCCACATGCTGAGGATATACATTGTTGTTTTAGAGGTATAGAACGGGCCAAATTACCATTAAAGATACTTGGCAGGAGCGGGTGCGGTGGCTCACGCCTGTATTCCCAGATATTGGGGAGGCTGAGGTGGGCGGATCACCTGAGGTCAGGAGTTCGAGACCAGGCTGGCCAACATGGCGAAACCCCATATCTACTAAACAGTACAAAAATTAGCCGGGCAGGCACCTGTAATCCCAGCTACTCAGGAAGCTGAGGCAAGTGAATCGCTTGAACCTGGGAGGCAGAGGTTGTAGTGAGCCGAGATCATACTATTGCACTCCAGCCTGGGCAACAAGAGCGAAACTCAGTCTTGGGAAAAAAAAAAAAAGATATTTCGGGGTGTGAAATAAATGTATTTTGGGGTATATAAAGATCATGACAGTTTGTGACACATAGACTCTAATTAAAATATCTATAAAAAATGAACCCAGAAAGGTGGAGTAGAATACAAATAACAACAATGGAAACAGAAAAAAATTTATTAGTAAACTTAATTTACTGTGACCATAAAAAATAAACCATACAATTTTTATGTCTAGTAAAAAGATGCAAATGTGAAACACTTAGCAATGCAGTGGAGGAACAGCTCAATTGATATTTAAAGCACTGTAGGGTCTTTGTCATTTCCAAGGGAAAGATAAATATGCTGAATTGCTATAAACTTTGTTCAAGTTTATGTATGTCTAAAATTAATGCAAATATTAAAATAGTAAAACCATATTCATACATTGCTGGTGAAAAGAGCAAATTGTTACAATTACTTAGGAAAACTGGCAAGATCTACTGAAGCTACATATATTCCTATCTTATGACACAGCATTCCCACTTCTGGACAGATACATAAGATAAATGAGCATATGTGTTTGTCCAATCAGAATTTTCGTAATGTAACAGCCTCGAATTGGAAATAACACAAATGCTCAAACAGTAAACAGTAACTACAAAAGCTCTGATGAGAAAAACTTAACGGATATCTAAATAAATGAGGAAATATTCCATGTCCATAATTAGAAGACTTACTGTTAAAATGTCAGTTCTTCCCAAATTGATTTGTAGATTCAACACAATCCCAATCAAAATCCCAGTAAGCTATTTTTAATATGGAAAGGCAAAAAATCTAGAAGAGCCAACACAATATTGTAGACAAAGAACAACAACTTTGGAGGATTCGTGCTATCTGATTTGAATACTTACACTATTGCTATAGTAATCAAGGCAGTTCCTGATATTGACAAAATAACAGACACATATACAAATGGAACAGAACAGAGCATGAAATAGGCACACACAAATACAGTCAACTGAACATTGACAAAGAAGCAAAGGTAATTGATGGAGATAAAATCATCTTTTCAACAAACATTGCTGGCACAATAGCACATCCCTATGCAAACAAACAAACAAACAAAAAAGACCTTACACCTTTTAGAAAAATTAGACCAAAATAAATCATAGATGTAATTGTAAAATGCAAAAATTTTAAACTTCTAGAAGAAAACACAGGAGAATATCTACCTGGCTTTTGGTTTGGCAATGAGTCTTTAGATACAACACCAAAGGCATGATCCATGAAAGAAAAATTAAGTTAGACTTTACTAAAATTTAAAATGTCTGCTGTACAAATGACAGAATAGACAGTTAAGAGTCAGGTAAGAGAATTAAAAGAAGTCACAGACTGGGAAGAAATATTTGCAAACTATATCTGATAAAGGTATATCAAAATATACAAAGAACACTTAAAATTCAATTGTAAATAACCCAATTAAAATATGAGTGAGGGATCCAACAGACATCTCACTGAAGACATTACATATGGCACATAAGCATAGGAAAAATAATGTTCAACATCATCAGTTACTAAGGAATTGGAAATTAAAACCACAGTGAAATACCACTACATGACTGTTAGAATGGCTAATATCTAAAATACTGATAATATCAAATACTGGTCAGGATGTGGGGCAACCAGAAATCTCTCTCATTGCTGATGAATGATTATAGCAGCTTTCTTAATAATCACTGAAGAGTGTCAGCAACCAAGATGTTATTCAATAGATTGAGTGGATTAATGAACTGTGGTACACCCATAGAATCAAATATTATTCAGGGATTTTTAAAATGAGCTATCAAAATACAAAGCAAAATGAAGGAAACTTAAATTCATGTTGCTAAGTGAAAGAAGCATGTCTGAAAATATTATATACTGTTTGTCCAATATTTGACATTCTGGAAAAGGCAAAACAATAGAGACATAAAAAAGATTAGAGGTTGCCAAGGATTCTAGAGGAGGGTTGAATAGATGAAACAAGAGATTTTTCGGGTGATGAAACTATTCTGTATAATACTGTAATGTTGGATACATGATTTTATACATTTATCAAAACCCATGGAGCTTTACAGTTCAAAGATTGAACCTTAATGTATGCAAAGTGATAAAACAAATCATTTAGAGGTTTGGGGAGCCCAGATGGCATCCAGACCGTGGTAAGAGAATATAACATATTATAAATGTATGAAACAATCTGACTGAAGGGAATAGGAGCAACCGATGTTGACCTAAGTATTTGGAAATTAAAGGTGTCTGGAAGATTTAAGGTAGAAGGACATGGGCGTAAGCACTCCATTCTAGTTGACAGCCTTTTTTCTATAGAGATATAGGTTAACAGTTCTAATACTGGTATATATGCACCTGGAAGCAAACAGTTAACCAAAGGGATAGCAGGTCATGAGAGCGAGATTTTTCATGGTTGAAGTGGGAGTTTACAGATAAGCAAGGGCAGGAGGCTAGGATAATCCGCCTGGTTATAAATTAGTTTGAGACATCAGTATATACTGATATTTAGCTTAATATAGATACCGACGGGCATTGCCTTAGTCCATGTGAATTGCCTGTAACAAAATACAATAAACTGAGTGACTTATAGATAACGGAAATTTCTCTCACAGTTTGGGAGGCTGAGAAATCTAAGACTAAGGTGCCAGTATGGCCGGGTTATGGATGAGAGCCCTTTTTCCAGTTGCAGACATCTCACTATGTCCTCACGTGGTGAAAGGGACAAGGCAGCTCTCCCGGGGTCCTCTTTTACAAGGTCATTAATTCCATTCATGAGGGCTCTGTTCTCAAGATCTAATCAGCTCCCAAAGGCCCCACCCTCTAATACCATCACTGTGGTGATTAGTATTTAACATATGAATATGGGGAGGGAAACATTCAGACCATAGCAGCTACATATAAATATAACACATTTGTATACACACATGATCTTTCTTGCTTTGTCTGCTGAAAGGCTTAGAAGCAAGGACACCCAGTGGCAAAGAGCACACCTAGTAGCCCAAGATCTGAGCTGAGCTGCTTGCCCATTACTCCAACAGCGCCTTTGCCCCCTTTCCTGCCTTGCTTTCCTTAAGCTACCTGGTGCATGTTTACAATACACCAATAAAAACAAAATGGCTTCGTGTTCCTCCTCCCTCACAAAACTTGATATTAAAGTGAAATTTTCAGTATTTCATCCAAAGATATTCTGGGACTTTTATCCACTAAGATATCAATGATGGAAGCACTACTTTTGAGCTGGATCAAAGAATGAAGTTCTCAATATTCTTAAATCATACTACTTCCAAATTTTATAGATCTTACTTTGGTTTCAGGACAAATTTTATAAAGTACACTACATATCAAATGTTGGGCCAGACATAATAAATATTAAATAATAAGTATAATCTTCTAAATTAAATCACAACATAGTAGGAGGAATAATAGCACTACTACCTATATTTTATTCAACTATGTTTATTAGTATATACTTATATATTTACACATGACTTTTCAAAAAATAAGCAAGTAAAGAAATCTATGCAGTAATAATTATCCAAAAGCAACTTTTCAGTGCTAGTTCTAGCATTCCATTTTCATCATTAGCGTGAATTTATCACATACACAATCACTCTAAATTCTTGCACAAATTCTATTCTTATAATTATTTATACTATTTATTTTTTAAATAATTATAACCAAGCACTTATGGCCTTAATACTCACAAGCCCTGTATAATATTGTACCATTATTTCCATCTCCAATTTACTGATGAAGGCACTAAGGTGATCACATGGTTTATCAATGGTAGAAATGGCATTAAAACACGTATCTAATGTCCAAGCCCAGGAATTTTACCTTTCCTCCTTGCTGTCACCATAACTTACAACCAGTGTCTTTAGTAATTAGTGTTCTGATATACAGAGGAGCAAAGGAAGAAAGCAAAAAGGAAAAAAGAAAGAGAAGGAAGGAAAAGAGAAAGAGGAGGAAGGAAGGAAGGAGGGAAGGAAGGAAGGAAGGAAGGAAG
>NW_012116044.1:2930235-2977789 GCF_000951035.1 Colobus angolensis palliatus | reverse complement strand
CTCAAAAAAAAAAAGAAAGGGAAAAGAAAAAGAGGGAGGGAGGGAGGGAGGAAGGGAAGGAAGGAAGGAAAGAGAAAGAAAGGGAAAAGAAAAAGAGAAAGAGGGAGGAAAAGGGAAAGCAGGGCAGAAAGAAGGAGGAAGAAAGGAATAAGAGAAGGAAAGAAACTTACTTGTACGTGTTGTTTTTCATATTACTCCCTGCTATCTGGTTTTTTACAAATGTGAATTGTTTGTAATAATGCGTTCAGCAGAGGTGAGCTTTGGCTGAGTTCCATTTGAATAAACACAAACTCTATATTTTATTCCTGGATTCACCACTGACTCATTGCATTAAATTGGATAAAGGCACTTCAATTTTGGGAGCCTCAAATTTGACTTCACTAAAATATGGAGGTTGTACTGGTATCTAATGTCTGAGGTCACCTCACATTTTAAAAAGCTGCAGTTCATTCTAACTCTATATAGATTTAGGTTTCTCCTTTGGTGGATATGATGCATCATTGAATTGAGATCATCTGATGGGGAAAATTTTGAGGTTATTACTCTTTTAGTATTAAGTTTCCGTGTATTTTTGCAAGGAGTCTCACAATTCCTACAGATTCCATCTGCGTCCCTATGGATGCAGGAAGCAGCGACCAGCAGAGGGCAGTAGAACTCTAACAATGAACGCGAAATGCTTGTGCTAGCACTGCACAAGTGGCTTCTGGATGATTATTACTGCATAGATTTTTTACTTGCTTATCTTTTTAAAAAGTCATGTGTAAACATATAGATATATGTGTCCTCAGTGAGTAGAAATTAGTTATGATGATTATTACAAATATTTGCTACATCAAATATTTGTAATATAATCATAGCTAATTTCTAATTACTAAATAAAAACAAAAATTAAAAGAATATCCAACTTGCTGTTGTAGAACTCTATAAAAATGAGTTCCTTTTTAAAGAAATCAAATTATTTCAGTTACAATGAGATAATAAAACAGATTGTTTTCATCAAATAAAGAAATAAGAATGTTCATAATAGTAAAAGAAATAAAATTCAAAACTACCTTACCTCTTGCTAGGAAGTTTTTTAAAGTTTTTCTATTATTTTGTATAATCTATGAAGAATAAAAATTAATGAGGGAACAAAAATAAACCATCTTAGGGCTATATCTCAGAGAACTTGTTAACTCTGTAATGGTGTTGCATGTAAATTTGGGGAAATAATATTTTTTATTTCATTTTATTTTTTATTTTACAGCCTTACTGAGATATAATTTACATACAATAAAATCTAAACATTTTCAATAAATGTATTCACCCAAGGAAAAAGTTATGGGCCGTTTCTATCACCCCAGAATGTTCCTACATACTCCTTTACAAAATAGATTTATGGTTCTGGAATTTTATATAGATGGAATTATACAATGCATACTCTTTTGTGACTGGTTTCTTTTGCTATTTATACATGTTGGATCATATGTTGAGTTAGTACCTATGTATGACTGAAGAAAAATTCCTTTATATAAATATACTACAATTTGTTTATCCATTCACCTGTTGTTTAATATTTGGACTGTTTCAGTTTGAGGTATTATGAATCAAGGTGCTAGTATTTATGCTAGGACCATTTCTTTTGGTTGGACATAGATTTTCATACTTTTGGATAAATACCTAGAAGTGGAATCACTGGGTCTTATGGAAAGAGCTCATCCACTGTGTTAGAAACTGCCTAGTTGTGTTATGTAAGTACTTGTACCATTTTTCATCCCCACCAGCAGTGCATTAGAAGTCCAGTTGCCCCACATTCTCACAGACACTTGGTATTGACAGTTATTTTATTTTTAGCCATTCTAGAATGTGTTAGTGGCATTTCATCATGTAATGAAATTACACTGATTTCATTGTAGTTCTTTGACTAATGATGTTATATAACTCTTCATTTTGGCTATTTGTTTATCTTCTTTTGTGAAGTGTCTCTTCAAGTCATTTGTATAGTTTTGTGTGTGTGTGTGTGTGTGTGTGTTTTTTTAATTTGGGCTACTTGTGTTTTTATTGAACTGTAAGAGTTCATTATGTATTCTGTATACAGACTCACACATAAGTATTGTAAATTTTAAAATATATATTCCAGATACAAGTTCTTTGTAATAATGAATATTTTCTCTCTACCTGATAGCATAACTTTCCATTTTCTGAAAACCATCTTTATAAGAACAGAAATTAATATATTTCATACAGTACACATCACAAAATTTTTCTTTTTTGGTTCTTGATCTTTGGAGGTCTGATCTAAAAAAATCGTTGCTTACTCTATTGTCATAAATATTTCTTCCTGTGTTTCCTTCTTGAAGGTTTAGACTTGGGGTTATTGGCGTTTAGTACCATGATCTATTTTGAATTAATTTTTGTGTAGGCTGTGAATTAACAGCTGAAGTGTATTTTTCTCCATATGGATAGCCAGTTGTTCTAAAACCATCTGTTGAAAAGATTGTTCTTTCTCCTTCAATTATTGTGGCACATTGTCAAAAAAATCAATAGATTCTGTGTTGGTCTATTTCTGCCCTGTCTATTTTGTTCCAGTGATCTTCATTTTTATCCTTATACCAACACAAAGCTGTCTTAATTATGTAGCTTTATAGCAGTGGTTCTTAGCCGGGGGAGATATTGACTCCAGGGAATATTTGGCAATGCCTGGAAACATTTTTAGTTATCACAATTAGAGGGTGTGGCGGATACTACTGGCATCTAGTGGATAGAGGCCAATGATGCTGCCCACCATCCTACAATGCACAGGGTAGTTCCCACAAGAAAGAATGATCTAGCCCTAACATCAATAGTGTCTAGGTTGAGAAACTCTGATTCATAGGAACTTTTAAAATCAGTTAGTGCAAATTCTCCAACATTGTTCATTTTCAAAATTATTTTGGCTGTTTTAGGCTTATTGCACTTTCATATAAATTTAAATCAACTTGTGCATTTCCAAAAAAGAAAACAACGTGAAATTTAAATTGAGATTTTGTTAAATTTGTAGATCAGTTTAGGCAGAACTGACATATTAATAAGATGAAACCTTCAATCAATGAACATTGTGTGTGTGTGTGTGTAAAGAATACATACATATGTGTATATACACATATGGAGAGATACATCATTCTTTGGTTGAGATAAATTAAAGAGGTGTATATACACTCTAATTTATCTCAACCAAAGAAATTTAGCTTGTAATGTACAAGCCTTACACATATTTTATTAAATGATACTAAATATTTCATCTTTTCCATGCTACTCAGGGCATATTTTCTTTTACATTATTTCATTCATAAATATTTACAATATTCCTATAGAGTGAAATACAATTCCCTTTTTGTTTTGACCTTGAATCATTTGACTATACCAAATTCACTTTTTGTTTCTGAAAATTTTTAAGTATAATTCTCAGGTTTTAAAATGTCTTCTGAATATCAAGATTGGATTTTTTTTTCAATCTCTTTGTTTATTGTTTCTTTTCCTTGCTGTATACTACATTAGCTAAAGCCCCCATTCCTATTGATCATGAATAGAAATGATTATGTTATTCTTGAGCTTAATTTTTTCCATAAATATGATAAATTATAATGATAGATTTCAGAATGTGAGACCAAATATGCATCTCTGGGTCATGATGTGTTATCATTTTTACATAGTAATAAATTTAATTTTCTAAAATATTGTTAAGGGCTTTGTGTCTATGTTTGTGAGATCTGCAGTTTTCCTGTAATGTTTTGGTCTGCCCTGGCATCATGTTAATGCTAACCTCAGAAAAAATAGTTACAAGTATTTTATTTTCCTTTGTTTTTGCATGGGTTTGTGTAAGATTGGTAGTCTTTCTTCCTGAAATGTCTATTAGAATCCAACAGTGAAGCTATCCTGATCTGGAGTTTTCTTTGTGGAGAGTGTTACTTGTGAATTTGCATACATAAACTATTTAGACTTGATACTGCTTATTTATATGTTTGATTATTTTAATCTGTTATTTGTCCATTTCAAGTTGTAAAATTTATTGGGATAAATGTTTTCGTCATTTCTTTAACAAAGAGTTTGACTTTATGTTTTTTTATTTGAGTGCTGACAACTTTTAAACCTCACCTCTATATCTTTCCTTTCTGTCTCCCATCTGGGAAAACCAGTATGAAGGCCTTTATGCCCTCTCTTTTGATACCAATGAGAATTTCAAATCATGCAAACCCCTGCCTGCACAAGGGAATCCCAGCTCCATCCACAACCAAAGCAAAAACTCCAAGTCAGCCTCCTTTTCCTGCTCTATGAAACCATTTCCAGATAACTTGGATGCCTGCTCTGATCTCCCCAAAAAGCCTTGTTATATATAAGCAATAAGCATTTTCATAACTTGTCGGTGTATGTGTTGGCAAAATCAGTCTTGATATCAAAAAACATTTGTGGAATGATGTGTCCTGATTCTGAAGAGTGACCATAATACATTTACTGACTATTTTTAATGCCTACTGGATTTCCAATGATGTCCGATTTCTCTTTCTTTAATCCTGGCCTCCAGTGATCCTGTCAGGTAGCGGAGACACAGGTGAGGACCACTGCAGCTGACAGATGTCATTTTTAAAATCCTCACACTGATAATTCTTCTTAATTGGTCTACCCAGAGATTTATGAATTTTATTGCTCTTTGTAAAGGACAACTTTGGGATTTATTTTCTGTATGAATTGCCTTTTTATGAATTAACTGCCCACCTTTTTCTTTTATTATTTCCCGCATTTTTTTTTTTACTTTGAGTTTACATTGTACTTCATTTTTTCGCTATTTAAGAAGTAATCTTAATCTTTAATTTTAGACTTTTCTCTTTTCTGACAAAAATTATGTTATTATAGTCCCTCTATGTGCTGTGTTAGCATTATCTCACAGATTTGATTATATTGCATATTAAATTCACTCCATTCAAAATATTTTCTAATAAACTGTAAAATTTTAGAGCTATGGGAAGGTCAGAAGTTAAACAGGAACAGCTGTTTAATTTAAAATATTTGAACATTTCCAACATAGGTTTTTAAATATTTTGTTACAAAAATATGTTTAATACTATTTAAATTTATTGAGAATTTTTTATGCCCCTTCATACGGCCTGTCTAGGTAAACGTTCCAGATACACTTGAAAAGCATATGTACTCATCTCTTGCTCAATTAATTATTTTATATATCTCAACTAATTCCAGGAGGTTGATAGTACTGTTCAAATCTCCTATATCTTCACTGATTTTCGTCTCCATGCTCATCAACTGCTGAGAGGAGAGTGTTGAAATCTCCAACCACAATTGTAGATCCTTCTATATGCCCTTTCATTTATGTCTAAATACATTTTTTCTTTCAGGTATTTTGAAGCTCTGCTATTGGGTTCATGTATTTTTAAGATTGCTGGGTTGTCTTGATGAACTGAACTTCTTATCATCATGAAATACATCTCTTTGTGTCAGGTACTTCTTATGCTGAAACCCACAGTGTCAGATATAGCATAACTACTTCACCTTTCCATGTCTAGTGTGTATATGTCTCTATATCTCTACTTTTTACCAGGCTTTTATTTTTAACCTATCTGAGTCTTTAAACAATCTTCAAAAAAGGTTTCTTACACATAGTGTATAGTTACATCTTGTATTTTTATAACCAGCTAATAATTTCTGCCTTATAATTTCAGAATTAAGGCCATTTATGCTTAATATAATTACTAATATGATTGGAATTAAGTATACTATTTGCCGCTGCTTTTTCACTTGTAATATACATCTTTTTCTTTTTTTTTTTTTTATACTTTAAGTTCTAGGGTACATGTGCATAACGTGCAGGTTTGTTACATATGTATACTTGTGCCATGTTGGTGTGCTGCACCCATCAACTTGTCAGCACCCATCGATTCATCATTTATATCAGGTATAACTCCCCAATGCAATCCCTCCCCCCTCCCCCCTCCCCATGATAGGCCCCAGTGTGTGATGTTCCCCTTCCCGAGTCCAAGTGATCTCATTGTTCAGTTCCCACCTATGAGTGAGAACATGCGGTGTTTGGTTTTCTCTTCTTGTGATAGTTTGCTAAGAATGATGGTTTCCAGCTGCATCCATGTCCCTACAAAGGACGCAAACTCATCCTTTTTTTAGGCTGCATAGTATTCCATGGTGTATATGTGCCACATTTTCTTAATCCAGTCTGTCACTGATGGACATTTGGGTTGATTCCAAGTCTTTGCTATTGTGAATAGTGCCGCAATAAACATACGTGTGCATGTGTCTTTGTAGTAGAATAATTTATAATCCTTTGGGTATATACCCAGTAGTGGGATGGCTGGGTCATATGGTACATCTAGTTCTAGATCCTTGAGGAATCGCCATACTGTTTTCCATAACGGTTGAACTAGTTTACAATCCCACCAACAGTGTAAAAGTGTTCCTATTTCTCCACATCCTCTCCAACACTTGTTGTTTCCTTACTTTTTAATGATTGCCGTTCTAACTGGTGTGAGATGGTATCTCATTGTGGTTTTGATTTGCATTTCTCTGATGGTTCTTTTTCTATTTTTCTGTGTACTTTTGGATTGAGTGTTTTTAGTTTTCTCTTTTGTCTTCTCTATTGAGTCATTAGCTATGATATTTTATTATCTTAGTGATTATTCTAGAATTTACAATATGAATCTTTAACTTGATAGTCCATCTTCAAATTGTATTTTATTCTTTCATCTATAATGTGGAAACTTCCAGCAGTATTCATAAATTATTACCTTCTTTCCTTTATGCTAATGTTGCCATAACCTTTATATCTATATAAATTATAAAATCCACAATACATTACATTCATTTTTACTTTATGGAGTCAATTGTTTTTTAACAATTTTAAAATAAAACCCTTGTTGTATTTATTATTTTGATATTTTTATTTCCTTTTGTAGATCAGAGTTTGTGTATGACATACTTCTCCTTCAGCCTTATTTTTTACAGGCAATTTTGTTACTTGTGGATCTGCTTGATCCTAAGATTCGATGTTAGGTTTCATTAGGGCATATCTGGAATAGTCTTTACTCTAGAACTAATTTAGCATCAAACTATAATCACTGGGGACTGTCTACTGAACACCCTGTGTATTTAACTAGCTTTCTCTACCCAACTCAATAATCAGTCCTTTGAAAGCCATGGTAATTATTGCACTTAGAGTTTTCTGGTAATTGTTCTTTCCCTGATAATTTTTTTTTTTTGCCTGGCTTCATGGTGTCTCATCTGACAAATATGCTGCTTAGAATTTAGCCAAGGCTTTAAGGAGAACCTTACAGATTTTTTGAACTCTCTTTTCCGTAATCACCTACTCTGTGTTACTCTCCCCTAGCAACACCCATCACTGCAACCTCCCTGAATATCGGTCATTGTCTCCTAACTCACTGAGAGTGACATGCTCTGCTTGGTTTACCCTCCACTACAATATGGTTATAGGTGCCCCCAGAGGGAAATATAAGGAAAACATGGCAATCTTTGTTTCTCCCCTTTTTCTCAAGGATAACAGTCCTGCTCTTCACATTGTCCATTATCACAATATGGTTGTTTCATATATTTTGTCCACCCGTATTTCAACATAGGTACTAGGAGGTGAGACCTTTGAGAGGTAATTAGGTCATGAGTGTAGAACTCCTATGAATGGGATTAATGCCCTTATGAAAGAGACCCCAATGAGCCTCTCACCCTTTTTCTACTATATGAGGACACTACAAGAAGTGGGTACTCTGCAGCCCAGAAGATCACCCTCACCAGAACTTGACCATGCTGGCACCTGATCATGGGACTTCCAGCCTCTAGAACTATGAGAACTGAATTTTGTTGTTTATGAGCCATCCAGTCTATGGTAATTTGTTATAACAGCTGGAACTGATGAAGACAGGATTATCCAAAATATCTGTTCATACATGGACATTTAAACTTGATAAACACAATTGTGAGCTTCTCCTTCATTGATTTAAATAATACGGTTGTTTTATTTAAAAAGTTAAGCTGATGCTAAGATGAATGGAAAATTATAAGCTTTAATAATCAATAATCAACTAATCTGGTGCTTTCATCTAGCAATTGAGATTGTACTATGTGTAGAACCTTCATATTTAAAAGTAGTTTTAAGTGCTTCACTCAAAACAACAGCAAAAAATTCTGAGGCAAAAAAAAAAAAAAAAAAAAACAAAAAAAAACAACCTTGCATATTGAATCAAGATGTAGGATATAATCAGTATATGGCTTTGCTTTTTGCACGTATATATTATCTTAGGCTATATTGTAGGAATATCAGGTAAAAAAAAAAACTTGGTAAAAGTTAAAGCTTATAATAATCTGGAAAGACTCATCGGGATTCTTATAAACTGTTTCCCATTTTTTCTGTCTTTTGTCTGTGGAGCCTCTGAGATCAGAGCCCCTTCTTTGGTTGCTTCTTGAGTTACACACAGTATGGATATACTGATGTCCAGATCAGCTATAATATGAAACTTCTAAAAATAACTCCTCTGCAGTAAATTTTATCTGGTAATTCTATTTGAAAAGTAGACTTCTACCTATTTATTACATTTGCAGGGTTTGTGTAAGGGAAAAAAATCATGTTCTCAAAATAGTAATCTCAAAGTAATAATTATATGTTGGCACAAAAGGATTTAGAATTGTAAAAATGTTTAGTATTTGAATGGTTTATGTAAACCATGGCAAAGAATGTTTACTTCTCCTGAAGGGTTTTACCTGTTACTCTACACATTCAAAACTTTCTTTTACTATCTTCTGGCCCAACCATACATTTTTACTTTAAGCAAAACTATATTTTGTTCCATCGTATTATTACTATACTGTTACTATTACTGTTGTTTATGAGCCATTCAAGTCAATGTGCTTTATTTCATGAGTTTCAGATAATTTGAAGGCTTAGTTCTGAGGAATCTAATGTTCTGTGGTAGTTGGATTAATAAAATATTTAACACCCATATTAATGAGAAAGATGTATTAATGTCCATCTCTATTTACAGATATTTCCCCTTGGAAGTTTAGAAGAAAACAGAATTATGGAACACTAGTTTCTCCCTTGGCATGAAATCACAGGGCAATGTTCAGATAGTTACCCACAGCTTTTTAGCAAGCGTAGAACGTTACTTCTTCTGACAGTCCTTTTATCATTTCTACTTGTGTCTCTTCCTAGGCTTTCAATTCTAAGGATCAGAGAATCATTTGGTTTTATTTTTGTTTTGAGAGCTGGTGGTTCTATCTAGTTGGTAGCCATAATTGATTTTAATTTTTAGCTTGTTTACTTTCTATGGCTCATTGAAAATATTAGCAGATGCTGGAGTGCATCTAGCAGTTTCCTACTATAATTTTAGATGTAAACCTTGTTGTTAAAAAAAAAACCCTCCATTTCCTTTTCTCTTCTATCTACTTCAGAATATTATCTGAAAATGTATCATCTAATTGTAAAATCTCCTCTGATTCAACTGTATTTTGTTTATAATTTTGGATCTTTGTTCAATTTACTTTAAGGGAGAGAATTCTGAAATGGCCTTATATATGAAATAAATTTTGTGTATTTTCTTCTTGCTCTTTCGAGAATACCTTTAAAATTATACACAGCTGGGTTACTGAAATTTCTTCCTAGTCTTTTTCATCTTATTAATTCTTATTATATTTCCTTATCTGAGACGATGACTGTTAACTTGCTAATACATAGCTGGTGCCACCCAAAGCAATTCTGATTTTTTTTTTTCCAGAAAATTTCTGCCTAAATTCCTGAGGTTCAAAAGGAAAACTTAATTTATGAACTCCAAATTGGTTCTAGAGCAAAGTTTATATTCAGCTTCTATAGAAGAGCCTTCTGATCTTGTAATTTCAAGGGGATATTGTGCAATGCACTTCTTTTTCTGAGAAAAAAAAAATGTCGAGGAAAAGATAGTGCATGTGAACACTTAGAATAAGAAGCAAAAGGATGTAAGTATAGAGAAGAAATTCAAGGATAGTATATTTCAGAAGACTTGAGCAAGAATGAACTAGAGAGATTTTTAAACAAGCTATTCTGGAGTCAATCTTTGGTTTTGTGGATTTGGATATTAATTAAAATGTTGATCATTGCATATTTAATGTTAATTTTTTCTTTTGCTCAATTTCTTAAAAATGTAATAATTATGAAATATTAAAATTCTTCAAAATGATAAATTAAAAAAATTTTTAACCATTCACCAAAGAAGACACAGCAGCTGTGAATATATGTGAATATAATACAAATTTATGAAAGATTCACAGATTTTGCCAGGAAGATGTTGCAGTTTTGATGTGGACAAACCCATAATAAACAAAAAAGAACCTCTAAAATCTGTTACATCTGTGTGTTTATAAATGATGCTCTGCGTTACCCAACCCAAGCCGAGGCCAGGAAGAGGCGGTGCAACAATGACCCAATAATCACTGTGGAAATGTGAAGTAGAGTGACCTTGTACACAAATTGACATGACAGCACGTCTCTTCATGATTTTGGAGATGAGCCAAGATACAACATCTCAGTATAAATTACCTGCAGCATAATGGAGCTGCAACAATGATACTTTTAGGCTGGTTCGGACTACATTGGAGGTGTACCCAACTGATACCTCCATCCATTTTCTAGGGACCACTCCCTGACTCAAGTCACCAGAAACAAGACAATCCATATAAAGCCATGACACAAATCTTTTTCACTAAGAGAAAGACAAAAATAAAAAGCAAGCCAAGTTGCTGAAGTCAGCATGTTAGTGGCAAAAATATTTAACAAATAGTGCACCACCAAACTGGAACATCTAATATACTAATACTACTTAGCAACAAATTATAACAACATACATTTTGTAATAAGAGCTCAATGAAATAAGTTAGAGTTGAGATCATGTAGAACCAGTTGCACCTGGCAGAAAATCTGAAGGACAAAGGAAACTGGCGTACAAAAGGGCTGGGTAGATTTATTGGTCAAAGATACTATATTACCCTGTTGGAGGAAACTACGTTGTTAAAAAAAGAGACCTCTATTCAAAACTCAAATCAATAAGCTTAATTTATTCCTGATGGAAGTAAAGAAAAAGAGCTATGTTGATCAGATGAAGCCTCCCTGAGCATTGCAAACTAATTTTACATAGGGTGTTGGGGAAGAGCTTGAGATTGATTCAGCTTGTGTTTATATGGGAGCAAGAATGGATTGATATCAGCTGTAGAATCATATTTTGTGTTAGTTGTAGAGGCAAGAGTGGTTTGTTGTCAATCTTAAAAGCATAGTTTAATATTTTACAAAATAGTGGTTCCATGTCAGCCTTAGAAACATGTTCACTGGAGTGAGTTGACTGCCAGTTGGGTGACTTTCAAGGCATGAGTTAGTACTAATTGACTGGCCTCCAGGGGCATGTTCACTGAAGCAAATTGTCATTGCTGAATTGTACAGATTTAAATCTAGTTCTGAGTTTTACTTGTTACCATGGCTATGAAACATTAGTTGATTAGACAGGTATAAAACCAGTCCTGGTAGTTATTTTCCCCATAGCAATAACATAATTTGTCTTTCCTTAACATTTTTAAAAAATGTCAACGTTATACATAAAAACCTATACAATTTTTGTATTTCTACAGGTCCCAGATAATAATTAGGAAAACAAATCAGGACCGAAACTCCAGAGAGACAAGAATAAGAATCAGGAATAGAATTGAATATTTATATATCAGTCAGTGTTTGAAACACTGTACATGTATTACCTAAAGCAATTCTTATAGCAACCCTAAGAGACAGGTATTATCAACATCTTTCTACATGTGATATGACTGGAACACAGAAAAGTTAATCAATTTGAACAAGTTCTCATAGCCATAAATGGTAGAAGTCAGGATTCAAACTTGGAGGGTTTAAAACCAGAGCCTCTTTTCTTATCCACCTGATACAATGAATATGAGAACAGGGACTTATGATGGAGGAATATTTATTCCTCTCTTTGTGACGCAAACTAAAGAGGTAGTCTCTCCTCTTTTTCCCAATCATACACACACACACACACACACACCCATGCATGCACAAAGGCCCCTTAATTGTTAAGGGAATTAAAATATCAAAGTCACTCAATATTATGGCTAAAGTCTATATGTTCACTACTCACATGAGACAAGTATTTAATCATAGTAATAGCAACTTTTAATAAAATATTTACTTAATGAATATTATGTTTCAGATGTTCCATTAGGTACTTTATGTATACTACTCCAATTCTCTGTTCCTCTAGCAGTTAAATATTATAATAACCATATTTGTTCATTAAATGAACTATAGATAACTTGGCCAAAGCCACCCATAGTTTGCAAAAGGAAAACCCAGATTTACTATGCTTTGTCATTCATCACTTGGCTGTATGCTCAGCAGGAACCAAGGTGGTTTCTCTCTTGTTTAATGCTTTATCCCCGAAATCCAGCATATATGTTCTTCCACAGTAGTACTCCATACTATTAAAATAATATGTTCTCAATTAATAAAGATCAAATGAATAACCGTGTCCCAAACTCTTGTTTTTCACTAATGTTGTTTTTCACTAATTTCACTAATTACTGAATCTATGAATAGGATAATTATTATGAGGAAAAATGTAAAAGTACAATCTCTTGAGCTGAAGAAAAAATACAGAGTAATCATGTTCTTCATAAGAATTCTATCTAAATGGAATGACGAACAAGGCTGATTTGATACTTAGTTGCAGAGACACTAGTCTAGTTTATTTTAATTCTTTCATTGTATTTTATTTATGTAAAAATATAATAATTCAGTGTCTCCTCCTTGCGTATAGAATCCAGTTTCCCCCATCAGCATGACTTCTGGCCTGGCCTTTCTAACTTTGTACTTCTAGCACTACAGCAGTCTTGTAGTTCCTAGAATGCATTGATATATTTGTGCATGTGATTTTTCCTTCTAAGATACTCTCCTCCTCATTCCTCTCAGATCTCTCCTTTCCATCCTGCAGATTACATGCTAAAGATTCTCCCGTCATTTATTTTTAAAGCAGGTTTTATTTTTTAGAGCAGTTTTAAGTTCATAGCCAAACTGAGATTCCCCGTATACTCCCTGCCCCGACACATGCCTAGCCTCCCTCATTACCAACATCCTTCACCAGAGTGGTACAATGATTACGGATGATGAACCTACGCTGGCACATCCTTGTCACCCAAGGACCATCGTTTACATTAGGGCTCATCCTGGTGTACATCCCATGAGTAAGTCATTTTTCCTGCTTCATTTTACACCTTGTTATTTCTTCTAATTATTTCTCCCCCTCCCTCTCCTTCTTTCACTTTTAACTTCTGAGATGTTTGCTGCACTTAATACCAGGTTGTGTAAATGTATTATATACATTATTGAGTTGAATAAATGAAGAGGACTAGAACAATATACTATAAATCTGAAAGATGCCAGAACCTGTAAGTAAGACTAGATGGCCCTAATTGAGTTGATTGGAAGAATTCAGGAGACAGGGAGGCAAGAATTCAGTCTCATCTTTTTATAGGATTAGTAAGAAATTTTTTAAAAATGATAAAAATATTGCTGTATTGGTATTGTCTACCTTCAATTAGATTTCAATATTACGAATTAGTTTTTTAAGACGCAAATTTACTGATTTATCTTTGCTGGTCAAAATCTATTAGCTACCCTTAGCTCTAAGATAGAAGTTTTTGGTGTTTGTTTGTTTTTGAGTTTAAACAACAGGAATTTATTCTTTCACAGTTCTGAGGACTGGAAACTGAAATAAAGTTTTGATTTCTTAACTTATGTAGAAGCTTGTTCTATTTGATCTTTATCCTCTCGCTCAACATGCATATTGTCATTCATTTTTTTGTATTTAAACGATATCAGGCAGCACAGTGTTATTTGGACTGAATAAATGTGCTCACTTTTCAGCATATTCGCATGTAGAGTTAATTCTGCATGGAAGCTTCTTCAATGAATGCTCAGTTACTAAATGATTCATTTGTTAAATCACTCCTAACATGATTCCCCTGCTGATAAATCCACTCTTACATTAATAATCTTTTAAGCATATCTTCATTATACTATCGCATTGTTATATTTCCATGCATCTTTCTGCTGCAAACTCCCTGAGTGGATTGGTGTGTGTATTCATGTGTGTGTGTATGCATTCTCGGCTCTTGCTAAGATAACCTAATAGTCTGTAGGCACAAAATAAATAGATTTTTATACATGAGTAAATTTAGATATTTCATAATTACATATTTGTTTTGTTCTGATGAACTTATTTTTCTTAGTATATTGATTTTAAGCTTCCACAGATTAACAACTGACAAATAACCTTGATTTAAAATAACTCACACATTTTGAAAATTAGTTGATTGGGATTTTTCTACCTTTCTATTTGTCTGAAAATTGAATGGTTTTAATCTTTCTGTAAATATTTATCTATAATTATATCTCATGCAAAACCATCTGTAACAATATTTACATATTATTTAACTACATTTAAATATAGAACTAGTGCACACCTATGGTCCCTGCTACTTGGGAGGCTGAAGTGTGAGGATCACTTAAACCCAGAGGGTCAAGGCTTCAGTGAGCCATGATTGCACCACATCACTCTATCCTGGGTGACAGGGTGAGACCTTGTCTCAAAAAATAAACTGGATAAAGAAAATGTGGCACATATACACCATGGAATAATTTGCAGCCATAAAAAATAATGAGATCATGACCTCTGCAGAAACATGGGTAAACCTGGAGTCCATTATCCTTAGCAAACTAACGCAGGAACAGAAAATCAAATACTGCAGGTCCTCACATATAAGTGGGAGCTAAATGATGGGAACATATGGACACACAGAGGGGACACACAGAGGGAAATAGTGGGGCTTATCAGAGGGTGAAGAGGGGGAGGAGAGAGAGCATAAGAAAAAAATAACTAATGGGTACTAGGCTTAATACCTGGGTGATGAAAAGATCTCTATAAGAAACCCTCATGACACAAGTTGACCTATAAAACAAACCTGCACATGTTCCCCTGAACTTAAAATAGAAGTTAAAAATATACACCTTTATATACACATATATTCACACACATATATATGAATATACATATTTACATATATAACTTAAAATTTCAAAGTCTCTATTAAAGTCTACCTATGCATTCAGCCATAAGCTGTGGCCCTTCTCATCAGGCATTTGCACCTGCTCTTTCCACGTTTTAAAAAACATCTTCATGTCTAAGATTGCTAATAAAACTTTTGTATACTTTAGATACAAGCTTAAGTTTTTTCTTAACTTGCCAGACTAGTCAAATCCTTAAGGCACTTTATGCCATCTTTGCATATTCTTGTATCAGTTACACTTTTACATGCTTATTTGATTAGTATCTCTTCAAAACTGTGTGATCTTTGTGGTGGCGATTTACACTGAGACATTAAGCTGGAACCACATTTCCCAGAATCCCCTTTGCAGAATGTAACCAGAATATGACTGACTATTAGAAAAAATTTGTTTGAGACTTGGAATACCCAAATAAAGCAGAAATCATTTTCTCTGAAGATTGATATAGGACCAGACCAGGCACCTTTGTAGCACAGACACATTACTGCTGATCTGCTGGCTTATCTTGTTGACATGGGGAACAGCCAGCCTTTCAGCTCTCCAAACCCTGGTCCAGGTGTATCTCCATGGTCAGTGATACCAGAACAATGTAGCCCAGTTTGGAGGCAATGAGAAATAGACAAGTGTGGGAGTTTGGTAAGAAGTCTATATAGGATCTGATCCCTAGAATTTGTTCATTAATAGTCATTCTATTTTTTTTTTTTTCTTGATGGAGTCTTGCTCTGTCACCAGGCTGGAGGGCAGTGGTGCAATCTTGGCTCACTCCAACTTCCGACTCCCTGGTTCAAGCGATTCTCCTGCCTCAGCCTCCCAAGTAGCTGGGATTACAGGCACATACCACCACACCCGGCTAATTTTTGTATTTTTAGTAGAGATGTGGTTTCACGATGTTGGCCAGGATGGTCTCTATCTCCTGACCTCGTGATCTGCTCGCCTCAGCCTCACAAAGTCTTTCTTTTTTTTTTTTTTTTTTTTAATTGAAACCTAATGCACCTATTCAACTTGAGGAGCCTCACCCATTTTGATCACTGGTGAACTCACAGGACTTTGCACAGTTTCCTGCATACAGTACATACAGTACACGTTCAATAAATATTTTTGATGCAATAAACACATTCATACTTTCTCTTCTCTAGTATTTGTAACGGGAACTGAGTAAATACTGTCAATCCAATTTAACTAGCTCTATTTCAGTCAAGATTGTCTCATGCTTCTGGAACCTGATTATTTAAAGTCAATAGAACAAGAGTAAAAGGGATATTGGAGACGAAGGATGGTGCGACCACAAGATCAATGTCTCCTTTCTCCTTGATTAAATTGCCTCAATTTCCATCTGCCTCTCATGACATTGACATTTTAGTTACTCTTTTGAAGTTGATTTATCTTTAAATGCAAATTGACTATACTATACAATGACTGTGTAGGATAGAATTGGGCATGCTGTTAAACAAGTTAAATTTGTTCATGAAATGCAACTTTGAAAGTGAGATGTGTATTTTAATGAATGACAGAGCTTAGGATGAACTTTATGCTGAATATGTAATGTGAATCTATGGCATTTTTCTTTTTGAAAAACACGGAAAGAACTTGAGTAGTAATTTTCTTTGAAATTAATGCCATGGTGAACATTATCATTTCATCACCACAAACACTTAAATCAAATTAGAAATGAGAAATAAACTTTACCCATTGTATTTCTAATTTAATTTAAAACATTGGAACTGGAAGCATAGTTTGAAGCACATAAATACAGGTATCAAGTGGAATGTCCAACCATTTTCTGTCTTTGGCTGATGTAAGTATGCATTTTGGCATCTAAAAGAAAAAATAGCAGATATTTGCTGGGTTCAACAATCTTCTTTTCCAGGAATACATGAAATGAGTTTCTCCAGTGCCTCATTTTCATGGACGTATTTCTACCTCAATAAATATACTTAATAAATTACTTGTGAAAATGAAAAACTAACTCAATTAACCAGTTATCCAGATTATTTCTGTCTCATCATCTCCACAATTATGTTGAGCAGAATCTGCCAGAAAGCCAAGTCTGGTAGCATTCTGAATTTTTTTCCTATGTTAAATATTCCTTAATGAAAAGGAGGGGCTCATTTTAACCTTCTAGGACAAGCGGATATATGGAGAGAATAAATGATTTCTATTACCCATTGTTTGTAGTATATCAAATATTATCTATTTTGACGACTTTGTAGGTTAACATAACAACAAAGAATTGTTAGAGTAGTGATTTAAATTTTCTGTGAAATATGCCTCAAACTCAATCTTAAGTAAACACCTCAGAAATACAGTTCAAATCAATTGATTTATTAACCAGTAATTCAAAAGTTGTCAAGATTTGATGTGATGCTAAAACTAGCATGTAAATTTCTCCTGACCTACTCAACATACAAATATATTTAATAGAGGCCAGAAACACAGGAGTCATCCTAAACTTTCCTTCACTAACATCTCTCCCACCCATCTGATCATTCATTACATGATGCTTGTTTTATATACTAAATATTTCTCAATGCTGTTATTTCATTCCCAGAAAAACGATCCCAACTCTTATGGCACTAATTCAGGTCATGAATATATCTTTGTGCTATAAATTATCCTGACTAGAATGTACTATTTATGTTCTCCTACAATAATCTGTACAACAATCTACACTGTAGCTGGAGAGACTAGCTAACATATAAACCTGACTATATACTCTCTGTTTAATGGCTCTGTATTGAGAATAAAGTTCAGATGTTTTTACATATTATAGGAGGCCTTCTGTCACCTGGTTCTTACCTAGTTGTCCAGTTTCACCCTGTCATACACTTTACTATGCAAAAACACTGCACTGCTTCTTGTTTTTCTTACATAGCATTGTATTTCAACTTTCTCTGCTCTAAGCGGATGCCCCTCTTCTCCTGCAACAGGATAGATTATGTGGGTGAGGGTGTGAGGCTCACCATTTCTTCAGTGTATACATTGGCTTTTGGAACTTGACTGTTGCAGAGCCAAGTGGTGCACTTCCATTCACAGATTTACATCTGTTTGTTTACATAGGTTTGAAGAGCTCTGAGACAAACCTTACCTCAAGGAGAGGAGTCTACATCAGAAAGTCCCCATCTTTACCGCAGTTTTATGGGCAAAGCCAGTTCTCATCAAAAAGTTGGGTGGAGGGTGCATGCCTGTCTAAACACAGCTTCCTGCCAAAGGGACATGAATGTGGCCTAGGCAAAATGGTTGGGTACTAATCCAATGTCCTAGTTCTTTTGTGCTGCTATCCCAAAATACTTCAGACTAGGCAACTTACAAACAACATAAATTTTTTTCTCACAGCTCTGAAGGCTGAGAAGCCCAGGATCAAGGCGCCAGGAGATTCAGTGTCTGGTAAGGGCCTCTTCTTCCAAGAAAGCACCTTGTTGTTTCTTCTTCTAGAGGTGATAGACACTGTGTCATCACGTGGCGGAACCGAGAGAGGCCAAAGGGGCCTAGCTAGTTTCCTCCAGCCCTTTTATAAGGCCTCCAATTTTATTTATGAGGGCTCTGTCCTCATGACTCAATCATGTCCTAATAGCCCAATCTCTTAATACTATCACATTGGCAATTGATTTTCAACATGCGAATTTTAGAGAACACATTCAGACACAGCACTTCACCTCTGATCCCCAAAGTTTATGTACTTCTCATATATAAAATGTGATTATTCCATCATAATAACTTCAAAAGTCTTAATTCACCCCATCACCAACTCAAAAGTCTGAACCTCTGGGTCTTATCTAAATATCATCTAAATCAGATAAGGGTGAGAATCAAGGTATGATTCATTCTGAGGCAAATTTTCCCTTCAGCTATGAGCCTGTGAAATTAAACAAGTCATGTGCTTCCAAAATACAATGGTGGGATAGGCATAATATAGACATTCCCATTCCAAAAGAGAGAAATAGGCAAGAATAAAAGAGCAACAGCTCCCAGAAAGTCTAAAACCCCACAAGGCAAACAACATCAAACCTAGAAGCTTCAGAATAACCTTCTTTGTCTGCATGTCCCACTTGCTGAACACACAGTTGGGCCCCCCAAGGCTTCCATCAGTCCTGGTCTCATAGCTCTGCTGAGCATAGCTGATGTGGCACCTCTCATTTAAGTTGGAGTCACATGTCTGTGGCTCTCCCAGGCTAGTGTTGCACACTGGTGGAGGTCTGTGATTGAAGGGGTGGTCCTGTACTCATGGCTTCACTAAGCATTACCATAATTGCGGTTCTCTGTGGTTGCCACCATCCCATGGTTTTGTTGAACATTGCCCTATCAGGTGTTCTCTGCAGTGGCCTCACCCCTGTGGCTGTTCTGTACCTGGGCCCTGAGGCTCTCTGAGGCATCTCTTGAAATCTAGGTGAAGTTAACATGCCTTCATAGTCTATACACTCTGTGCACCTGTGGAGTTGACACCACTGGAACACTGCCAAGATTTATCACTTCCTCCAGCGTGGTGGCCTCAGCCACACCTGCATTTACTCGAGTAACAGTTGGGATGGCTAAGGAGTGCTGCAACAGAATGCATGGAGCAGAAACTTGAGGCAGACCTGGGAAGTGAGTCCAAGATCCCACAGGAGACTTGGACCCATCCCTTGAAACCATTTTTCTCTCAAGACCCTGGCACTCTGGGCCTGTGATGGGAGTGACAATTTTGGAGATCTCTGAAACACGTTTGGGATCATTCCTCCACTGTCTTGATAAATAGCATCTAGATTAGTTGTATCCATACTAATCTCCTTATCAAACGTTTGTATGGCCACTCCTTTGGTGTTCTCTCCAAAACACACTTGCTCATTTTCACAGGCTGAAAATTCTCCAACTTTTTACTTGCTTCTCTTTTAATTATAAATTCCATATGTAATTCACTTTTTCCTTCTCACATTCTACTATAAGCAGTCAAGAGAAGCCATGCAACATACTGAACCCTTGCTTAGAAATTTCTTTTACCAAATATGCTAGTTCACCTCTGTCAAGTTCTGCTTCCCACAAAATAATAAGACATAAAGAACAGCCAAGTTCTTTGCTACTTTATAAAAAAGATAATCTTCTCTCCAATTTCTAGCACCTTTTTTTTCTGATTTCTTTCTAAGACCATCATAATTGCCTTTGCTACCCGTATTTCTATGACCATTCTGTATGTAATCTCTAAGAAAATTTGGACTCTCTCTACAGCCCCCCTCTTCTTCCAAGACCTCATCAGAATAACCTTTACCCATTACCTAGCTCCAAAACTGCTTCCATATTTTTAGGTATTTATTATGGTGACACTCCACTTCTCAGTACCAACTTCTTAGCTCATTCATGCTTCTATAACAAAATATCTGAGACTAGGTAATTTATAAACAACAGAAATTTATTTCTCACAGTTCTGGAGGCTGGGAATTCCAAGATCAAGGCAGATTCAGTGTTTAGTGAGAGCCTGGTCTCTGCTTCCAAGATGGCACCTTGAACACTATCTTCACATGGCAGAAGGAATAGAAAGCAAAAAAGGGACCTAGCCAGTTCCCTTAAATCCTTTTATAAGGACATTAATTTCATTCATGAGGGCTGTGCCCTCATGAATTAATCACCTCCTAAAGACCCCACCTATTAATATTATTAAATAGGCAATTAAGTTCCAACATGTGAATTCTGGAAAACACATTCAGACCATAGAAGCCAGCAAAGTTAAAACGATGGGACTGTGGAAATGAGAAGAGATAAGAAGGAAGATTTTTCTCTTCCTCCCTATTTCAGAACCACTTTGCTTCATGTAAACAAAGGTGATCTGTACTGAACCAGAGGAAAGTGGAAACACAAAGCAGCCAATGAACATTGTGGGCTACCCTGTCACCAGGGAATCCTTGGGCTTGACATTACAGACAAATACAATCGGGGTTCCCAGGAGCACTAAGGGTTGCATAACTTGACTTTAGGAATGTCTTGAGCTCTATCTTCCTTATAGGATTTTTATGGTTTTAGGGCTTACATTTAAGTCTTTAATCCTTCTTGAGTTAATTTTTGTATAAGGTGTAAGGAAGGGGTCCAGTTTCAGTTTTCTGCATATGGCTAGCCAGTTTTCCCAACACCATTTATTAGAGAGGGAATCCTTTCTCCATAGCTTGTTTGTGTCAGGTTTGTCAAAGATCAGATGGTTGTAGATGTGTAGGGTTATTTCTGAGGTCTCTGTTCTGTTCCATTGGTACATATATACATATAAGTATGTATTGGTAGCAGTACCATGCTGTTTTGGTTACTGTAACCTTGTAGTATAGTTTGAAATCAGGTAGCATGATGCCTCCAACTTTGTTCTTTTTGCTTAGGATTGTCTTGGCTGTCTGGACTCTTTTTTTAGTTCTATATGAAGTTTAAACTAATTTTTTTCCAATTCTGTGAAGTAAGTCAGTGGTAGCTTGATGGGGACAGTATTAAATCTATAAATTACTTTGGGCAGTATGGCCATTTTAACAATATTGATTCTTTGTATCCATGAGCATGGAAAGTTTTTCCATTTGTTTATGTCCTCTCTTATTTCCTTGAACAGTGATTTGTAGTTCTCCTTGAAGAGGTCCTTCACATCTCTTCTAAGTTGTATTCCTAGGTATTTTATTCTCTTAGTAGCAACTGTGAATGAGAGTTCACTCATGATTTGGCTTTCTATTTGTCTGTTTCTGGTGTATAGAAATGCTTGTGATTTTTGCACATTGATTTTGTATCCTGAGACTTTGCTGAAGTTGCTTATTAGTTTAAGGAGATTTTGGGCTGAGACGATGGGGTTTTCTAAATATACGATCATATCATCTGCAAATAGAGACAATTTGACTTCCTTTTTTCCTATTTGAATACTCTTTATTTTCTTTCTCTCGCCTAATTGCCGGGCCAGAACTTCCAATACTATGTTGAATAGGAGTGTTGAGGGAGGACATCCTTGTCTTGCACTTGTTTTCAAAAGGAATAATTCCAGATTTTGCCCATTCAGTATGATATTGGCTGTGGATTTGTCATAAATAGTTCTTATTATTTTGAGTTACATTTCATCGATACCTAGTTTATTGAGAGTTTTTAGCATAAAGGGGTTTTGAATTTTGTTGAAGACCTTTTCTGCATCTATTGAGATAATCATGTGGTTTTTGTCATTGGTTCTGTCTATGTGATGGATTACATTTATTGATTTGGGTATGTTGAACCAGCCTTGCATCCCAGGGAAGAAGTCGACTTGATCGTGGTGGATAAGCTTTTTAATGTGCTGCTGGATTCAGTTTGCCAGTATTTTATTGAGGATTTTCGCATTGATGTTCATCAGGTATATTGGCCTGAAGTTTTTTTGTTGTTGTTGTGTCTCTGCAAGGTTTTGGTATCAGGATGATGCTGGCCTCATAAAATGAGTTAGGGAGGATTTCCTCTTTTTCTATTGTTTGAAATAGTTTCAGAAGGAATGGTACCAGCTCCTCTTGTAACTCTGGTAGAATTCAGCTGTGAATCCATCTGGTTCTGGAATTTTTTTTTGGTCGGCAGGCTATTAATTACTGCCTCAATTTCAGAGCCTGCTATTGGTCTATTCAGGGATTTGACTTCTTCCTGGTTTAGACTTGCAAGGGTGTATGCATCCAGGAATTCATCCATTTATTCTAGATTTTCTAGTTTATTTGCGTAAAGGTGTTTACAGTTTTCTCTGATGGTAGCTTGTATTTCTGTGGGATCAATAGTGATATCTCCTTTATCAATTTTTATTGCATCTATTTGATTCTCCTCTCTTTTCTTCTTTATTAGTCTGGCTAGTGAGTCTATCTATTTTGTTGATCTTTTCAAAAAACCTGCTCCTAGATTCACTGATGTTTTGAAGGGTTTTTCGTGTCTCTATCTCCTTCAGTTCTACTCTGATCTTAGTTATTTCTTATCTTCTGCTAGCTTTTGAATTTGTTTGTTCTTGTTTCTCTAGTTCTTTTAATTTTGTTGTTAGGGTGTCGATTTTAGATCTCTCCTGCTTTCTCTTGTGGGCATCTAGTCCTATAAATTTCCCTCTACACACTGCTTTAAATGTGTCCCAGAGATTCTGGTACGTTGTGTCTTTGTTCTTGTTGGTTTCAAAGAACATCTTTCTGAACTTTAGGCATATAAGAAACTCAAAACAAAAACCAATAAATAAATATTTCAGAGTAGATATTCTCTCTTGCGAATCAGAAATGTTTAAGGAGAAGAAAAAATTGAATTTCTGAAGCCAGGCACTGTGGGTCATGCCTGTGATCCCAGCACTTTGGGAGGCAGATCACGAGGTCAGGAGATTGAGACCATCTGGTTAACACGGTGAAACCTTGTCGCTACTAAAAATATAAAAAATTAGCCAGATGTGGTAGCAGGCACCTGTAGTCCCAGCTACTTGGGAGGCTGAGGCAGGAGAATGGCGTGAACCCAGGAGGCGGAGGTTGCAGTGAGCCGAGATCGTGCCACTGCACTCAAGCCTTGGCAACAAAGCGAGACTCCATCTCAAAAAAAAAAAAAAAAAAAATTACATTTCTGATTCCATTCTGATTCCAAGATAGGAATCATAAAGTGAAAGAATAATGAAAAATACCTCATTGCTAATTAAGGTCAGCTACACCAAAAAATTACCTGTACTTACCTAGAATATTTTGCCTGCCTGATCTGCCTTGCCTGAATATTACTCATTTTGAGTCATTATGTCTACAATGAGTTCTCCAAATTAGCTAAGTGCTTTACCTATGATCTTCCACAAAGATAATAAAGAAATACTGAAGAAAATACGGAAACAATGAATTAATTCATTCCCTCCTCTTGTGCCCTAAGAACACCATTGATCCACTCTTAGGAGCATCTTTTTTATGAGATTTCCTTGTTCTCTGGGGCACATGTGGCAGGCTTCCTTCTCCATCATTGCTGGAATTCCACTCCCTAACTCTTAGGTTGATAATCTTTTGCTACAACCAGCACTCTTCAGATTTCAGCAACAATCTTTAAAATTTATTTTTTCTTTCTGTTATATTTTTTGGTTACCTGTACTCTGAACTTCAGCTACTTTAACGCTTCTTATCATCTCTTAATAACAATTGCCTGGAATTTGCACAGAAGATCATCTCTGTCAGAAAGCAATAGAATCCATGAGATTTAAAACTACAGCAATGATTAAAAAGTATTATTTTTAGTGGAAATACTGAAGTTGGGCAAGGATAGGCGGCTAAGGAGCCTTTGAAAGTGGTCAAAGTCCTCCTGCCGCACTACCCCTTCCCCCCACCCCGCTTTCTGTCTCCCTAACACGCACAGACAAATAGGAAACAAATCATCTTAACTCTTACTTCAACAAAATTTCTGACAGACATTTTGAAAATGTAATCTTTTTATTTATTGACATGAACCAGAGGGAAATTGTGATGAAGCCAAAGAGTTGAAGAACTTTTAGAAGATATATTAATTGGTAGAATTGATTTCAAGTTGTTTTCCAAGTATGCTGAGTTTGTAGAATATCTAAATGGCAGTGATTCAAGGATTGTAGCAGTGAAAGTTATCCCATCAGCCCCATGTGGCCATTATTAACAGTTTGTAAGGTATTTGATAGAAATATATTTTGTATTTTCAGAGGCGATCTGTTATGCAATGAAAAATATATACATCAGCTTTCATGGTTACAGTTTTCCAACTTTTTTACTTAAGAACCCCCAATTTTACATTATGATGGCCTTTTTAAAGAATAACTTTTAGTATAGAAGCATACAGTTTTTTGAGAAACTATTTTACCTCCTCCTCCCTCCGACAAGAAAAGCTCCTGAAAATAAAATAAATTTTAGCTGATTTATCTTTTTTCTGATAAGCACATAGGCCATGTAATCATATCCTATCTCTGTACCTATGCGATAATACCTCTAAGTACAAGCGAGTTTTGTTTTGTTTAATACATAGTTAGAACTTAGCACAAGGATCTTACAACTTGTGGATGCTTAGCAAACATCTACTCATCATGATGATACTTCTCTGAGGCAATAAATCCAGTCCTTTAACCGTCTCATATTACTGACAAAGAGACTGAGATGCCAGGATGTAATGCAACTTACACACGTTTCAGGGCCATTTTCAACCATAATGCTAATAAATATTTGTGTATAGACTGCTAATGTTCATATACATTACAAATCTAAAGAAGATTATTTCATAAGATTTTTATTTCAATAGTTTTAGTCAAAGAATTTGCAGCCAAATTTTCTTCGGGAGTGTTAATGTCTGTTTCCAAAGTGTATCTGTCAGGATCCCAATAGGAAACAGATTGTACGTTCAAATTCGAGTAATTCGAGGAATGCTTATTTACAAAGAAACTACTTACAAAGGTGTGGTATAGGCATAAGGAAACACTTGAGTAACTTGGAGTTAGTTGCAGTGAAGTAGAAACTGTTGATACCCAAGCCTTAATGAGAAGAGGAAACTCAGAAGAGAGTATTAGGGAGAAGTTCACCTGGAGAAGCACAGCAGCAGTGTTAGATGCAGGAACACAGCAGCCCTCAAAGTCCCCTTGCAGTAAAGGAGATTAAGCGAACACCCTGACCTCACTCGCCCTTCTCTTCCAATTGAGGAGCAGGATATCCCTACACATCAATCCAGCAGGAAGCCTTTGTTCCTCATGGTGCACAAGGTCAGTCTCCCAAAGCAGAAATCAGGATGAATAACTGGGCAGAATGTGAGCATGGGAGGCAAACCGAAGACACCTGGCACACAAGGGAAGAGTTGAGTGCTGGGGTGAAATTTTAAATTATACTGTCTCAAATGAAGGATTTGGGGTAATACATTTGACTCTAACTACATTTCAGTTACTCATTTTTTTCAATGAAAAAAATTGAAATTAAGTTGAGAGATACCATAATTTGCAATACACATTTAATTCAGATTTAAAATAGAAAAAATAAATGTTCATCTATACAGCCAAAAATATGAAAAGAACAAATTTCTATGGTTTTGGGGTTATAAATTTAATCCAACAGTAGATTTGGGGAAGGTGGTTCAAGGAAGAGAAAGATCCATAATTTATAACTGCAGGACTACCAACCAAAACCACAGAACTTGAAAATTGTTCTCTGGGGAAATAAACCAAAATGACTAAAAGATGCCAGGGTAATTTTATGCATTTTTTCCTTTTCAGATTAATGCCATACTCTTTCAGCATTAGTGATGTGGGATAATCCAGGCTGCCTGTGCCCTGTGAACGCACACCCAACTGATGACTAGCAGTCTCAATAGCCTATAAACATGCCCAAGTTATACAATGAGACTTCAAGTCAGAGAAAAGCCTTTGGAGTAAAAGAATCTGTAAATTAACCAGCCAAGCCATTTGTTCATAAATATGAATGAGCCCATAAGGATCACTCAATGTTTGAGAAAACCAACAACAAAAAAGGAAAGAATGGGCAACTGGAAAAACAAAGCAAATCAAAACAAAACTGATAGTAAGGAAAACATATATTTTAGAGAACACACAAAAAAATTCTATTTGATGTAGTATGATGTTGAATACATAAAAGAGAATAGAATCCTTCGATAAAAGGCCATTTAGAGAGTTAAACAGATGTCAGTAAAAATATAAAAGCTGAAATAAAAAGTTTAGTGGAAGATTTGTCAAGAAAAGTCAAAGAAATTTTCCAAAAACTAAAAGAAAGTAAGAAACCTTCAAGAGAAAGGTTGAAACTGAAGGAAGAGCAACGCAGGATTTTGACATTCGTACTAGGAAAACATAAAGAAAGAGCAAATGACTAGGGAAGTAAACAATCAAAGAAATAATAATAATATAATAAGAAAACATCTTCTGGAACTGAGGAAAATCATGCAAATACAGAGCCAACCTCATTAACTTTTCTCACATCAAGGATCCTAGCACCTCATGACCTACTTGTTTCAATTGCTCTTTAATACTTTACATCTCTTGTAGCTGTTTTCAGTGGGAGGTAGCTTGATGGGCACTATCCTATCATGTCCTGAACCACAAGTCCGTTAGTCATTATCTTCTTTCTAACTCCAATACTTAGTTAAATTTACAGAACATTTTATCAAAAGAGTAGTTGCCTGCATTTCATCTTATATTCATTTCTTCTTTCCCAGTCCCAGTCCTTCTTGTTGAAATCTACTCTTCAGTAGTTTTTCATCATGTGCCATGAGTTAAAAAAATATTAATGTTTGGAATGCCTGAAAATAATTTTATTTTACTGTCATTATAAAGTATCTAAGTGTAGTAATGTTACTTTTTAAATCTTGTTTGGACTCCAGGTTTTTTTTTTTAAATCTAACAGTGCATATGTTCCTTTAGAACTATATCATTCATCACTTCCCCGAATATTGCCTTTTTCCTCTTCCCCTTTCCTTTTGTAATTCTGATTAAATTTGTGTTGATCAACCCATGTTCATCCTGTTTCTTAATTTCTATCTCTATATAATGTGGTTTGAGTCATTCCTTCAGACCTATCTTCCAGTTCTCTCTTCTGCTCTGTCTACTTTAATATTTAATGTATTTTAATGACCATATTTCCATTTGTGTAATTTTTAAAATGATATTGCAAACCCACCTGTTTTATTTCCATAATTTCTACCTTTTGCCTTACGGATTTTATGCTTTTACATATTGTTATTAAAAAACTGTACATGATTAAAGTCTCTTTTTCAGAGAGTCTCTAATATCTGTAATTCTTCATATGTAAGTTCTTCCATTTTTGTATCTATTGTCTCTCATGGCACTTTGTAAAATTTTACTGAACTTATCTTTGGAGAGTTTTTAGTGGTATTTACAGGTTCTGTAGAATATGGAGTCATTCCTATTATGTGGTTTTACAATTGTCTTTTAAAGGACCTAACACATTTCACTTTAAGACAAGTAAGGTTTTTATGGTTATTGATATTAATTACACAGTTTGAGATTACTGCATTGCATGAAGAATTTTGACTATGGTCCAATTTCTCTCTGAATGAGTGATTCTTTCTCCAGCTGTTACTCTAAATAAAAGATAAGCTGTCTTCCTTGTTCCTGGCAGCATTTTGGCACTACTGGGTGAAAATATTCTGACTCCTGTTTCATGGAAAAAAAGCGACTACCTTTATGTAGAGTACTATTGTTTAGCTCCTGGTCATAGACAGGGCAAAAACTTTGTCTCTGAGTTACATGAGTTTAATAATCCTGAATTAGGAATATTTCACAACTCAAAAGCCAGGACTTTTATTTGTGAACATTTGTGCATTACTCAAGCAGTTTTCAAGGCTGCACTTTGTATACCTGATTTCAATGCACTGTGAGATACTAGGCTTTAGGTATTTCTCATTATTAAGATTTTACTTTCTTTTTTCGTGGCTGCAATCCAGGAATTTCATGTTCTAAATTTATACATCAAGTACTTATTTTTAAAACTTTTGGTGTATTTTATCTTCCATTTCTACATGTTTAGAGTAGTAGAGGAGTTATCCTCACTCATGTCTCAGACTGCTGGATTATGTTGCATGACACATTGTAAAGGTAGAGCAAAATAACTTCTCATTCTTTACTTTTTTGTGATTTTTTATCTTTGGCGTACAAAAATATATCATAAGGTTTCTTTTATAAACATTAAATAGTTAGTCTCTGTTTTCCGTTATTCTTGTAATTCAGATGAACTTTACTTCGAGGTTAAGGGGAAAGGACTGGGCATGTTGTATTACACTCACTTGGCAAGGTGATATTTTCTATTAGCTAATGGATTGGCTGAAAAATGTTCAGTCTTCTCATTGATTACTTTTTTTAAAAGTTTCTCCATATCTGACCTGTGTAGAATGTATAGAAATTTATAACCCTGAAGCTACCCGAAAGTACGTCTCTGTTTCAACTTTAAGAATATTAGCATTGGCTAGAACGTCATTAAGTAAAAAGTAAAAATAAATATCAATAGTCTTCATTATGTAATCTTATTCTGTAAAATTGTTGTTTTCTGAAATAAATTCTAACTCAATCGGTCATATATTCAATCCAAGACATTTTTTTGGATTGCTTTAATTACAATTTTGATTGTATTTGATTATTTATTTATGCAAGTAAAATGTAAGCATTTATTGTTATAATTTATATTTTAAAAGACTTCCATCACTTTCTGGAAATCAATATATATTTTCTCCTGAAGGAAATACATACTCATATGACAAGTATAATACAATGCCTACTTTTCATTTTGTGTTACTAGCACATACATGACTCTACACAATTTTTTCTCTCTCAGTATAGTGGTACTAAGTTTATTGCTCCCTATCCCATTCCAAATAGTAGTAAATAATTATATGATTATATTACGGATGGGAGCATTTGTTTACTCTTTTCTGGGTACTTTGACCTACTTTTGTGATTGCCACAAAACCCTGAAATGTGTTTCTCTCCCAATTTTGCTCATGAGGTCAGAGAGCTTGGAAGGGTAGTTTCTTGCAGAAGATCACAAAGCTAGCAGATTGCCAAGTGAAGTCCCTAATGTAGGCCATCTATCTCCAAAGATCACACTCTTTTCCCTATAGTGGGATGCCTCTCATATTTACCAATTAAAAATGCTGCACTTTGGTGAAATCACATCTTATTTATCTTGCCTAAGTTAAATTCTAAATCATAATTGTGATTCAAGTAATAAAGTTATGCCACAGTCACAACCCAAATTATTTTGAGTGGGTAGCTAGATGGTGTTCTGTTAAAAGTGGGAATTTTGTTTGATTTTGTTTTTATTGTCATAATGTGTTTTTTGGCTATTGTTACAAGCTTATAAATTATCATGATTACATCTCATTTTTGGCAAGAATAAAAATAAAAATCCAGTGACAACCTGGAAACTTGAAGGATGAGCTTACAGCTGTGCCGCATGCGTAGCTGACCGAAGATGTCAGATAAAGTCCACTGGAAAATCTGCCTCATTTCTTTCCTAAACGAAAGACAAAAACTTTCATTTAGAGGGCATGTACAATGTTCTAGTAATAATAGGATGTTTTTCGGTGGACCAGATTTTTTTTTAATTAATGTGATGTGTTGCTAAAGATTCTTCTTCACATATATGTTTCTTCTTATTGGGAACTATAATGTCACTATGGAACACTCCAAGAATGGCAAAACCGAGGTTTATAATTTCAGATCTTTCAGTATTTCTTTGTGGATTTAAGTGAATCACAAGACCTGGTTTAGTCCTGCAGTACCAGATTCAAATAGTTATAGGAATTGTAAGTACCAAGTGCTTACCTTTCTGAGCTTTTGGATTCCTCATGCATTGTCTTTCTTATGTTCTATAGCTCAAGACAAAGGGGGCATGACATCTAGATTAAAATTAAACCAACACATGCCTGACACCCAAGACTACAGCTTCCATTCTAGAACTTCATTCTAGAAGCATTTCAGAAAAGAGCAATTATATTCTGTGCCACTATATACCAAGCGCTGTCCAAGGCTCTTTACTTACGGTGACTTAATTTAATTCCTAATAAACCCATGAGAGAGGTAGACTAGAGGAAAAGATACTAAGGCTCAGAAAGTTTATAGCACATGCAAGATCACAAAGTTAGTAACTGGAGGAACTGAAATTCAAACACAGTACAGAATAACTTCTACGTCCGTGTACTGCTAAGCTTTTATCATTAGTTTTCCAAATATCAAACAGAGTTCATTATTACAATGTCTTGGGCATCATTCAAAATAAAACTTGGTAATGTACTTTGATACTTTTCAATCGTTATTCCTCAAACCTTAGTTTTTGTTTGAGGAAGGGACTTTGTTCTTTCTTTGGAAATAAGAAGATAGATGCCCATAGGAGGAAGCCTTCCATTTCTCCCACAACAAAAATAATACACAACAGGAAAAATATAGTCTCTTCAATAACTGATATTGGGAAAACTAGACACCCATATGCAGAAGAACGAAATTCGGTCTTTCACACCATATACAAAAATACATTTATTTTCCTGTGTACAAGCTCCTTAGTTTGAGGTAATCCTATTTGTTGATTTTTGTGGCCTGTGCTTTTGGGGTCAAATACAAAAAATTATTTTCCAGACCAATGTTGTGTAGTTTTTTCTCCTGAGGTTTTCTTATAGCAGTTTTACAGTTTCTGGTCTTATGTTTCAGTGTTTAATACATTGTGAGTTTATTATTGTGCATTGTATGATTTAACGATCGAATTTTTTTGTTCTACATGTGGATATCTAGTCTTTCCAACACATTTATTGACAAGACTCTTTTCTCATTGTGTATTCTTGGCAACTTGAAAATCAATTGATTGTACATATATTGGTTCATTTCTGGGCTTTCTACTATGTTACATTTTTTGATGTATCTATTTTAATGCCAGTAACATGCTACTATAATTATTATAACTTTGTAGTATAGTTTGAAATCAGCTAGTGAGATACCTCCAGCTTTGTTCCTTTTACTCATGATTGCCTTAACTATCCAGGGATTTTTTGTTTGTTTGTTTCATATAAGTTTCAAAACTTTTTTTTCTAGTTCTATGAAAACTGACATTGGAATATTGATAGGGATTATATTGAATTTGTAGAATGTTTTGTGCAATAAGGTCATTTTAACAATATTAATTCTTCCAATCTATGCACAAAATCCATTAATTTTTGTCATTTTCCATTCCTTTCATCAATGTTTTATAGTTTTCAGCATACATGTCTTTTACCTCCTTGGTTAAATGTATTCCTATGTATTGTAACAATCGTAAATGGAATTTTTCTCTTCATTTCTTTTTCAGATAGTTCATAGTGTGTAGAAATACTACTAATTTTTGTATGTTTATTTTGTGTCATGCAACTTTAGGGAATTCATTTACTAGTTCTAACAGCGTTTTGGTAGAGTCTTTAAGGTTTTCTATATATGAGATCATGTCATTAGTAAACAAGGACAATTTTACTTTTGCTTTTCTATTTGGATGTTTTTTATTTCTTTCTCTTGCCTAATTGCTCTGACAAGGACTTCCAATACTATGTTAAGCAGAAACCGTAAGAGTGGGTATCTTTGTTTCAAATCTTAGAAGAAAGGCTTTCAATTTTTCACTGTTGAGTATGTTACTTGTGGCTTTCTCATATAGGCCCTTTGTTATGTTGAGGTATATTCCTTCAACACCTAATTTGGTGTGTTTACTTTAAAAGGATGTTGAATTTTGTCAAATGCTTTGTCTGTATTTAATGAGATGATTGTATGGTTTGTCCTTCATTCTGTTAATGTGATATAGCACATTTATTGATTTGTGTGTGTTGAAAACCCATTCCATATCACAAATAAATCCCATCTTTTTAATACACTCTTGAATTTGATTTGTCAGTATTTTGTTGAGAATTTTTGCATCTATGTTCATTAAGGATATTGACCAGCAATTTTCTTTTCTTGTAGCATCCCTATCTGGCTTTAATAGCCAGATAATGCTGGCCTTGCAAAAAGAAGTTTGAAAGTATTTCTTGCTCTCAATTTTTTGGAAGAGTTTAAGGATCGATGTTATATTAATTCTTCTTTAAAAGTTTGGTAGAATTTAGCAATAAAACCATCAGGTCCTGGGCTTGTCTTTGGTGGGAAACTTTTCATTACTGATTCAATCTTGTTACTCATTATTGGTGGTGTGTTCCAATTTTCATTTTTTCACAATTCAGCCCTGGTATTTTGTTTCTAGGAATTTGTCCATTTCTTTTAGATTATCCACTTTGTTGGTGTATGATTGTTCATTACAGTCTCAGATTTCTTTTTTGGTATCATTTGTAATGTCTCCTCTTTCATTTTTTATTTATTTTAATCTTTTCTCTTTTTTTCTTAAGTTTAGCTAATGGTTTGCTGATTTTAATGTATTCAAAAAATAAACTCTTAGTTTATTGATCTTTTGGATTGGTTTTCTAGTCTATGTTTAATTAATTCTGCTTGGATCTTTATTATCTCCTTCTCTCTGTTAACTTTGGGCTGAGTTTCTCCATTTTCTCCTACTTCTTTGAGGAATAGCATTAAGTTGATTTTTTGAGATCTTTCCTCTTTTTTTAATGTAAGTGTTTATTGCTATAAACTTTCCCCTTAGGACTGCTTTTGCCAGAGTTGTTATTACATAAATTTTAGTATATTGTATTTTTATATTTTTGTCTCAAGAAAAAATTTAACATTCCTTTTAACTTTTTTTTATTGAACCATTGGTTGTTCAGGAATATGTTTAATTTTCATGTATATGTGAATTTTTTTGAAATTTCTCCTGTTGTTGATTTCTAGTTTGAGACCATTGTAATTGGAAAAACACTTGACATTCAATCTTATGTAATTTGTTAAGACTTGTTGTGTGACATACCATAGGAACTATCTGAAAAAATGTTCCATGTATGCTTAAGAATAATTTATATTCTGTTTCTGTTGAATAGAATGTTCTGTATGTGTCTGTTAGGTCTATTTAGTCTAAAGTGTTGTTCAAGTCAGTCCAGTGTTTCCTCATTAATTTTCTGTCTTGATGATCTGTTCACTGTGGAAAGTGGAATACTGTAATACCCTACTAATATTATATATCTCTCTCTTCATTCTTTAATATTTGTTTAATATATTTAGGTGCTCTGATGTTGGGTACATGTATATTTACCATTGTTATATCCTCTTGATAAACTGACTCCTTTATTATTATATAATATTCTTTTTTGTCTCTATTTACAGTTTTCTCAACTTAAAGTCTGTTTTGCCTGATATAAGTATAGCTATGCCTGCTTTCTTTTGGTTTCCACTTATATGTAGTACCTTTTTCTTTCCCTTCACTTTCTGACTATGTATGTCTCCGAAAGTGAGGTGAGTCTCTTCTAGGCAGTATATAGTTGGGTCATGTTTTTTGATTCATTCAGTCAATCTACGTCTTTTTATCACAAAATTTAATCCATTTACATTCAAGGTAATTATTGACAGGTAACTACTTAATACTACAATTCTGTTCATTATTTTCTGGTTATTGTATAGATACTTTGTTTCTTTCTTTCTCTCTTGCTATCTTCCTTTGTGGCTTGATGGTTTTTGTAGAGTATGCTTTGAATTTTTCTGTTTTTGTTTTGTTCTTACACTAAAGATTTTGGTTTTGTGGTCACCATGAGGCTTACCTAGAACTTATAACAGCCTATGTAAAACTGATAGTAACTTAATTTTGATTGCATGCAACAACACTACACTTTTACTATCCCTCCCTTTTATGTTTTTGATGTCATAATTTACATCATTTTGTAATGTGCATCTCTTGAAAATTTATTTTAGCTACAGTTGATACTCACAGTTTTGTATTTTAATCTTTGTGCTAGAAATGGAATTGCTTTATATGCCATTATTACAGTCCTAAAGTATTATGAATGTGGCTCTGTATGACTTACATCTTTGTGTTTCGTGCTTTTGTATGTCTTATGTTATTAATTAGCAGTGCTTTTTTGGCATAAAGAATTTTCTTTAGTTATTTCTGTAAGGTAGGTCTGGTGGTGATGATCTTCCTTAGCTTGTATTTGTCTGATAACATTTTTATTTCTTCCTTATTTCTGAAACACAGATTTGCTGCGTAAAGTATTCTTGGTTGTCAGGGTTTTTTTTCCCCTCGAGGCTTTAAATATATGATTCCATTGCCAACTGTCCTGCAGAGTTTCTGGTGATAGTCATATTGACACTCTTCTGTATGTAATGTATTTTTCATTTCCTGCTGTTCTCAGATTTTTGTCTTTTTTTTTTTTTAATTTTGATTATTATGTGTCTTGGTGAACACCTCTTTGGGTTGAGTTTCATTAGAGACTTCTATGCTTCTTGTACTGGGGCAGGGGAAGATGTTATGGGGTAATTTATAAATTAAAGGAGATTTAAGACACATATAAATCAGCAATAAGGTATGGAATTTACTTGATCCTGTATCAAGCTAATCAACTTTGGAAACAAATTTTGAGACAATCAGGGTAATTTGAACACTTACAAGATACTTCATATATTAAAGAAATATAATTTATTTAGGTTCATATTGATATTGTCATTATAATTTTTAAGCCTTTATATTATAGAAGTACAACTTGAAATATTTGTAGATGAAATGTCATATTGAGTGAAATTTGTTTTCAAATAATATGAAATAGGAAGGGAAGATTGACCATGAATTGGAAGCTGTGCACAAGGGAGTTCCTTATGTAATTGTTTACTTTTGTATCTGATTGAAATTTTCCCTAAGAAGAAATTACAAAGAAAACAGAAGGTAAAATTGTTTGATGTACCTATTTGTAAGCCTATTTTTGCTTCAGCATAATGAATGAATGTTAATAACCTGGGTGAATGAAAAGAGTAGCAGAGGAGATTTGGGAGACTTGGTTGGTAGGCTATTGATTAACACACATCATCCCCTGATCACATTACATATTAGGAAACATCTTTTACTTTTTCTTATGAATTTGGATTATGTAGTTATTACAGAGAAAGACTCTGGAATTAAGGAGTTTAATAAGACTTGGGTTCACATTCTAGCTCTTATACTTAGTAACTATTTGGCAGCTTCCTGATGGCAATGTAGGGCACTGTAGTTATGAGGTTAAACTCATAAGAATCTTTTACTCTGAGCCTAGTCACAGTATATAACAGAAAAAGAAAGTTTCCTTTTTATAGATTACTAGGTTCATCTCATTAAGATGAAGAGTAATTTGGTAATGTTGTACCTTGAATTACACACACACACACGTTGCTTAAACTTCCACCCTGGAAAATATAAATTTGACACTTTAAGTTGTCAAATAATATAGGGGATTGTAGCTATTGTTTAAAATCCTTCCCTTAGTTTCTTCTATTATTTCAGAGCCAACTCAGTGCCCTGGGTAATGGTTGTGGTCAAGACTATAAGTTATCCCTTAATTTTGATTATTGCAGCAGCTTATTTTGCAACCCTGTCTTCTGCCATTGATCCCAGATTTCCTCATTCTTTAAATAAAGTAAATATCTGGAAAGTACAGGAAAGAATTTTTTTTCTTTTTGAATTTGGCAAGTGGAATAAAAGGAAAGCCAAAGAAAAAGTCTGTCAAAAATATTTTCTTCTCAGTTTCATTGATGACATTCCTGTCAGGTTTTTGGAAAGGCCATAACATACAGACGTTAAATGCTTACTTGGAATTGAAAATTCATGTCCATTCCTTGTGGTAAGGAATGAATCAAGCAGTCTGTCTGCAGTCTTGCCCTGATTTTTATGAAACTGACCATACTGAGTTTTACATTAAGTTTTACATTGAGCAATAAATAAGATCAACATCACCAAAGTTTTACTGCAAAATAACTCTCAGTGTTGCTTTGTGTGACTCAACAAGAATCCATTTTTAATGTATAGTTCAGTTAGAGACTGATATGGAAAAGTAATCAATGGCTCTATAATGGAAAATAAAAATGATTATTAATTGTGTGGGACAGATTGCTGAAACCAGACAAGGACCCTGTTTTGATAAATTTTGAAAAGTGGCAAGTATACTGATTGCACATGGGAAAACTACTGAAGAAAATATCTAAGAAAGAAAGAAATCATGAGATTCAAAGCCACACTCGAAGCACTGCCATTCTTAATATCTACCTAGTGACTTCAACCATAAAGAAAACCAAAAATTGCATGCCTCATGGTAACCATCTCTAGCCCGATCTAAAGGTTTCTAATATTCTGCATGTATTCAAACTTCTTTATGACTTTTATTCTCTTTGAAAAATACTGCATGAAGAAGTTGAGATTCCTTCTTTCCTGAACTTATTTATACTGAACTTATTTACATGAAGTAAATTCATCCAGGGAAATTTTTAAATGAATATTCAGTTATTGAGAGCTATCATTTTTTTATTCTGTAGATGAGTATGTGTACAAAGTTAATCTCTACTAGGTTTATAGACAGGTTTAATCTCAATATGTATGCTAGACATCCTTGACAATTCAGCCTCCCTGTTAGGACAGTCTCACTGCCCAAGAATCTCTGCTTCCATTTTCCTTATTCCATCAGCTCTTGGAAACCATGCTTTGGTTGTATTTTCTTGATCAGGTCCCAATGATTCTGTTAAAGGGAGTTTTTCAAGAATGTCAGTAGGTTTTAGAAACTACCAAGTGTTAAAACTTCTTCTTCAATTTTTCACACCAAAGTAGAATTTATAAAAAGAGTGCTACTGTTACATTTAGTCATGAAACAAAAAGAGGGATGATTAATTTTGCTTGACCAGATCAAGAAATTCTTTACTGATTTGAATCTTGAGGATGAGAAGATAATTATGAGTCTTTAGTGGGAAGAAAAATGAAACAGAGAGTGGAAAATTTGCATGATTACTTATGCCACAGGCTTTTCCACATAAACTAATAGGTGTCAATTAGTTGTCTTATCCCTAGCATTCACCTGGACACAATTGTCTCAAGAGTAGACAATTAAAAAGAAAGATCTTCTTAGATCTATGAAAATGTAGAATGAAACAACATCTGTCAGCAATGTGACTGGTTGACATTTCATAATGGCAACAAGGTGAAATGCAGGATACAGAATTTATTTCAGTTACAGAATATGCACAATTACCCAATATTTCTGGAAGAAACTTGTTTGCAGGGATTAATTGAGAGAGAGAAATCAATGCAACAAATATTATTTGAGTGAGTAGCATGTAGATATAAGTAAGGAAGCAACAATTAAATTTTAGAGAGTCAGAATGTGTTACAGAGGTAGCAGGTAGCCTGAGTACATTGCTGAGACATGATTTCATTTTTTAATTTTTCAAATGAGCTTGGACAAGGAGTGTTTATGAATAACATCAAAAAATTTAATTCTTGAGGGTCAAAATGATATGCATTGATGTCATTACAGTTCTTTTCAACAAAAATTTGCATTCTAATATAATGAATGAGAAATTAGAGTTGCTACTTCAACTTTTAGACATTGTAATGAACACCTTAAAAGCCTTCAATAAAAGTTCACTGCAGTCTCAATTTCCCAGGCTTAAGGGATTTTATGCAGAAGGTGGAGAAATATAAATAAAATATATATTTCAATTCATTTTCTATAAATAGATTGTTTCTTATCTCTTGATGTGCAAGTAAGTGGGAGACAGAGCACAAAAATATTTCAATTGATGAATATTTCTAGTAAATTCATCTTCTCATTTTCTCCAAGAATGCAACTTGATATAAAATACTTAAATCAAAAAAATTATATAAATTCACCAAACTTACAACAAATCTGGCCCAGTTATCTTGTGTATTAGTTAGAATTAAGTTTGGTTGTAGCAAAACTCTACCTTGTCTGTAACATAAGAAGAAAACAATAGTATAACTCTCTCTTGTAGGAAAGTCTTTGTAGGCATTCAGGTGTTGTATAACAGTTTCACGTTACTGTTACTCTAGGCATTGCCTCTACTCTCAATCTACACTCATCTTGCACCAAATCAAATACACTTCCTATGTAAGTTGGTGTCTCCTATTCATCCATCACACTGCTCCCTCATCCTCCCTCATCTTTAGGAATGTGTATCCCTGTAGTTGCCACTTTATATGTGCTTTTTTCTTTTTGGTTCAAAATAGCCCCTGAGCTACATCCAGCTTCAGAGGAGATAGGGAAACAGTAATTTTTCTGGTCAGCCATGTGCCTACATACTCTGCCTCATTCAAGCTAGCTGTGTAAAACATAACAATCAGCAAAATCTTAGTGGTCCTTGCTTCAAGGAATTTGTCATCTCATGGATTTGATGAACACACAGTCATATTATTGAGCTCATATGGTGTATTAGTTTTCTGTGGCTCCTGTAACAAGTCACCAAAAAGTGTGTTGCTTAAAACAACAAAAATTTATTCTCACAAAGTTCTGGAAGCCAGAAGTCCAAAATCAAGGTGTCATCAGGACTGCACACCTTCTGGAAGCTGCAAGAGATAATCCCTTCTTTTCCTTTTCCACCTTCTGATGGGGGTTGGCATTCCTGGGCTTATGGCCACACTGTTCTCCACTTGGTTTCTATCTTCACATCACTTTTCTGTTTTCTTCCTATTTTGTCTGTCTCAAGTTTCAGTCTGCTTTTTTCTTACAAGAACACTTGTCATTGGCTTTAGGGCCCAACTGGATAATCCAGGATGATCTCCTCATTTCAAGATCCTTAGATTAATTACATCTGCAAAGATACTTTTTCCAAATAAAATAACATTCACAGGTTCCAGGGATTATGATCTAGATATATCTTTTTGGGTGCCACTATCAATCAACCCATATGTTTTTCCAACTATATAAAAAAATTACATTTTTAAGCTCAATTATACTTCCAGCACAAATTTCAGATAAAGTTGTTTTTCATCACTATATATATATATATATATACTTTTCTAGTTCTCATAAACTATAGGTAGTGAACACTTTTACAACCTCCTCCCCTAAGACATATTTTAAATGTTAATAAGTGAAATAATCACGATGAAGTAAATTTAAAACGTTTAAATATTTTACTATTTCAAACAAAAAGGGAGTTCTGCAGTTGGGAGCAGAATGTAATCTGTATGTATTTCTTTTGTGTCAGGCAAATACATACTCTGATTTATTGGGCCTTAATCTGGGATATTTCAGATTCCAGGACATAACTTGCACTAGATGCAGAAAACATTTATTTATTATTACTTTTAGCTGGAGAAAGACAGATCGTGAATCCACTCAGTAAAGAAAAGTAAATTAAGTTTGTTTGATGTGGGGCATAGGGAGAGAGAGAAGAGAAAAGAGTTTCATGAGGCAAAAATTCCCAATATTCTTTGCAGCATATTTGGTTAGGGTAAGATAAAATTCAGAAAATAATAAAAATTGGAACAAAACTTCCCATTCTATAAATAAAGTGGAGACAAATGATTCATAAAACAGCATATTGACATAGTATATTTTACCTTGAATTGTCCCTTGTATGGTACATACTATTATGTGATAGCATCGTAATCATGTTATATGAGAGCAAAATGTAAAAACAAGATAACCATATCTCTAAATTTTTATTATATAAGCTTGTATAAATAACTTTTTTGATTTATCCAATGCTAAAATTTTATGTGATGTTACATGCAGCATAAAAAATACAGATAATTATGATGTGGCAAATAAAAGTTATACCCAATTTAACTAATTATAAATATTTATTTTAACTAAGATTGAACATTAATATTCTTTAGACCTGTATAACATATATTTAATCTATTGGGACAGCAGGTTCTGAGGTAAAGAAATTCCTCATGGTAACAGTCAGTTTGGTGACTTGGTGAACTTCTCATCTCTGAAAAGAACAGGGATGGTTGATAACTTACTGGGGTAATTGTCAGGAAGATTTGTGACAAATCTAAGATTTTATCATTCACAGCAAATAGATGTGAATGTATAAAAAGAATTTAGCTTGAATTGAAAATACTGTGCATTGGAAGTGAATATTTTGAAGCAAAGGATAATGAAGAAAATCTTTGAGGAATACTCCATTCTTAGTTGTCTGCAGATGTAGCATATTGCATGGTATGCTACCTATCCAGTACAAGCCAGAAGCTTCTACCCTAGCTCCCCACTATTGTATCTGGGAAATATCAGCTACATTTAACTACCTAATTTAAACTTCACTTGAAAGGGACATCTTCTGTATGAAATTATAATAAGCTTATGAATGTCAAATATTTGGAACTATCTATTATTTCAGAATATCAGCCCCCTCGTGTCTTTCACTGGGTAATTAAGATTTGACTACAGTTTTATGTCTTTTTCTGTAAAAGGTATTGCTTTCTGACAGCTCCTTAAATTATCATGTGGAATGCAACTGTTGAATGCATAACTGAAACAGAGATATAGGATGTAAAAATCACACAGTATAATTTTCTAAAATGCAAATCACTTATATTCTACAGCTATTATGGAATAAAAATCCTGGTAAGAAAGTTGCACAGGAAGCTTCAGAAAGAAGATGGAAAAAACAGATTTGCTCCCTTTCTGTCTGTCTCTGTTAGTGATTTTCCAGACACAGTACAGAGGTTCTGGTTTGAAACAGTTTTAGGCAGGGCTTCAGAGAGGTTTTATTCCATAAAAGCACATTATTTCCATTAAAGTCCACAATAAGAGCTGAAGGATATGCCATTCTTTCACGAGAAGCAACACTCATAAATCTTAGTAACATAAGCAATTCTAAAATCAAATCAAATTGGAGTGCAGAACCATTTGGGGGCTGCTTTTCACATTTCTTTTTTTTTTTTTTTTTTGAGGAGGCAAAGATTTTCAAAGAAATAGGACTGCATTTTCAGCCCACGTACTATCTCACATCAGTAATATCTGTTGTTTTTAACCTTTACTTTGTCTAAGTGATGTGTGAACATAAAGTCACCTGAGTGACCCATTAACGCACCGCAAATTTTGTGATAACATAAGCAGACTAATGTTCTTGTGAACCAGTAATGAACATTGCTTCATCAGACTTTTTGATCTCCATAATTTTTCTGGGTCAAAAACTGAAATGTGATTTATAGTTCTATAAATTTCATTGCTTCAGAGTTTTGGTTTTCTCTAATCTCAGCTGTGAAAGGAGAGCTCAGAAGTTCCTTTGCAGGTTTTCTTTTAACCAAAGAAATGAATGCATAAATAAACCCCAGCTAAAACTTTCATGTGTTTAATGTCCTAGAAGAGCAAAATGATTGGCTTGGAATTAAAGGGAAATGTAATGATTTTTTATATGTTTTGCAAGATGAATAATGAAAAGATCGTGTAAAATAGTGTATGGTGTGACGAAAAAAAATCCCCAAAGTAGTATTTCCAATGTCAACATTTTCTCATGGGCTCTGTATTCAGCCCAGAGAAATCCTTTGTGTATGCTTTGTAATTTTTAACTGGAAAGAAAAAGTGAAAGAGAAATATATTACTCGGGCCATTAACTTGGCATGTCTATTGATCTCTTATAAGTAACCTGGAGCCTAGAGATTGCTGTAGTCAATATATATAGAAAGAAATACTCAACTGGTGGGATTTCTTTATTAAGCATTTACCTTCTACCTTCTGCAGCGTAATTGCCAATGCTGCATGAAATTAACCGAATTCCACAGCTAGAAATGAACAGAATGATTTGATACATGTGCTTGGTATTTCTGGAAGGGAAAGATTTTATGAGTTTTGCAAGACAGACCAAAATTTAAAACTTAAAGAAGAAATTTGAGTTACTTTGGTTGAAACATTACTGTCTGCAAGTGTGGCAGTATGCTTTGTTTTTTTCACAGCCTGTGGCAATGGGACAGTTTTTAATAGTAGATAGCTAACCCCTTCAGTAGAAGTGGGAATTGTTTTGTTATCAGTTAGCCATTTGGCAAATATTCTGAGATTAGCAGGGCCTTGAACATTAAAAAGACATTATCATATCTTAAAGCGAATAATGAATGTGATTTTGGCTACCTAAAAATGTATTTAAATAAACAACTTCTAGGTTTTTTTTTTTTTTTTGGTATGATATGACAAATACAGTTTCTCTAACATTCTTAATGTGATACTCAACAAAAAATTCCAAAAGTTAACTCTGAAGTAGATTTTAGGAAGCAAATAACTGCAAGTATTTTAAATTAAATTTGTTTTCTTATAAGGACTGTGTAACAAGTAAATATACATAAAAGATGCTCTAATAGAGTTTTAAGATTTAAAGCAACATGTTAGTGAGACCCAAAGTTTGAGGGATATAACACATTTCTAAAAGTTTAAGTCAAGGGTAACAGAATCTAGATATTGGAAAGTCAGATACTCTTGCTTTGACTTACTATCTATTAACTATTACTGAATAATTCTATTTTTCCAGCCCTTACCTGTTAAAAAATTACAATGGGTGAATATATTAAATGACCTTAAGTTTTCCTTCTATCACTAAAATGTTTTAATTATGTTGATTAAAAATAAAACATGATATAACATACAATATTTACTTTTCTACATAACCCTTAAAATTTGTGCAATTTGTAAGGCAAAGTTAAATACATGAAAACTTCCATAGTGTAAACCATAAAGTTTCTGAGACAAATCCCAATCAGTTTAGAACTTTATTTGGTCAAGACTGAGGCTGCATGGGAGACAGATCTGTGCCTTTCTCCAATGATGATTTTCAGGGCTTCAATATTCAAAAAGGAAAAGCAGGCTGGAGGGGAAATAGGGAGAGTCTGGTCATATTACTGAATCCACTTGTTGCAAGATAAAAGAAGTAGTAAGGAAACAGTCAATTATGTGTTTATCTTACACTCTGTAAATAGGCATTTTACCCAAGATAAGGTGAGCATAAAGTGGAGATATTTGACCTTTTATTTGTAGCTATCTGCTCAGGAACAACAGCAAAGTCAGTTGCTTGCATGACTCAGCTTTCAGCTTAATTTTTCCCTTTTGGCATAGTGAATTGGGGTCCCAGTTTTTATTTTCCTTTCGCGATAAAGATTACAGAAATACCTCAATTTTACTTTAGATTATCATTAATCCAATTATTCATTTATTGTGTCAGACATTCGGTATTATAGGCAGGATCTTGTAGTTCAGTCAGAAGATATTCTACAAATAAATAATTATATGCAATGTAGTAGATGATGCATTAAAGACAATTTAGTATGGTGAGTAAGAGCACAGACTCTGGAGTCATTCAATCCCTAGGTCTGCCAGCTAGCTACCTGCTGTGTGAACCTGGTCAAGTTGCTATACTTCTCCAAACCTCAGTTTCCCAAAATGGGGATAATAATGATGATTAAATGAGACAATTCTTTGTCACATTCTTAAGAAATATTTAATACACGTTAAGAATTGAGCTCAATTATGCTCTTAGATTTGCTATAGGAGTACAAAAGGGAAAAGCCAATTGCTATCTGCTTAATTCCAGGAAGAGGAGGTCCAAGGAAGTGTGATATTTGAGCTGGCTTTGAAAGAAGAGAGGAAGTTAATTGTGTAGATTAGAGTCAAGGGAAGTGCAACCAAGATAAAATACACACACATTTACTGAATTAAGAAGAACACATTCTAAGTTAAGGGAATGTAAATGGTTTATTGGCTGGAGAAGTACGTATGTATGTACTGGTATAAAAAGAGAGGGTTTGGAAATTGAGGCTACTGCTTTAACATAAATGTGAAATGCTATGAAATACTTTGTGTACCAAGAATTTGGAGTTTAATCCTTCTGGAAACATCAGTGAAGCACCCAAGGTTTCCACATAGTAGTAGGATGACAGTATCAAAAGACTTACTGATGTAGAAAGGTCATGTTCAAGACAGTATGGAAAACCGATGAATGGAATTGAGATTGGCAACAGTGAGATGCCAGTTAGAATATTCCAGGCAAAAACTGAAGGAGGCCAAACCCAAGGTTGAAATAGTAGAAATGGAAGGAAAAGAGATTTAAGAGAGAGTTCTGAGGTAAATAGATGCATGTATTAGGGTTCTCCAGAGAAACAGAAGCAATTGTATGTGTGTGGGAGGCAGGGAGAGAAAGAGACAGAGGGTGGAATTTATTTTAAGGAATTGGCTCACATGATTATGGAAACTGTCAAATCCAAAATCAGCAGGGTGAAATAGCGGGCTGGCAACTCAAGAAAGAGCCAGTGCTGTGGTTCAAGTCTGAAAGCTCTCTGCCAGCAGAATTTCCTCTTGTCCAGGGTAGGTTGGACTTTTGTTCTATTCAGACCTTCAACTGATCGTATGAGGCTCACCTGCATTATGGAGGGCAGTGTGCTTTACTCAACATCTACTGACTTAAATGATAATCTCCTCCATAAACACCCTCACAGAAACACCCAGAATAATGTTTGACCACATATCTGGGCACTGTATCCCAGCCAAGTTGGCACATAAAATTACCCATCATGGGCATGTATTGATGATTAATTGGAGAAAACAAAAATGAGGAGAACAAGGAGCTGAAAATGAATAAGGTGTCCCTCTTGGTACAGGAAGAAGTATTATCTGAAGTAAGAGAAAAGGAAGAGACAGACTGTGGATGGAAGAGTTAGAGTTGAATAATTTTGATTGACTATATTGAATTTGAAATGACCGTGGATAATCCAAGTGAAATGTTTCTTAGAAAATTTGAGGTATTGGTCTGAAGCTTAGATAAGAAGCCAGGGTTAAGAATAAAGACTCGGACTAATACCCAGCATCTATATGAAACTTAAACAAATTTACAAGAAACAAACAAACCCATTAAAGGTAGACAAATACATGAACAGATGTTTTTCAAAAGAAGACATACATGCAGCCAACAATGCTACAAAAAAAAGCTCAACATCACTGATCATTTGAGAAACACAAATTAAAACCATAATAAGATACCATCTCACACCAGTCAGAATGGCTATTATTAAAAAGTCAAAAAATAACTGGTGCTGGCAAGGTTGTGGAGATCAAAAGGAATGCTTATACACTGTTGGTTGGAGTGTAAATTAATTCCACCATTGTGGAAAATAGTATGGTGATTTAATGAGCTAAAAACAGAACTACCATTTGATTTATTAGTGGATATATATGCAAAGGAATATAAATCACCGTATCTTAAAGACACACGCACACACATATTCCTTGCAATACTATTCACAATAGCAAAAACATGAAATCAACCTAAATGCTCATCATGGTAGACTGCATAAGGAACATGTGGTACATATACACCATGGAATACTATTCAGCCATAAAAAAGAATGAGATCATGTACTTTGCAGGAACATGGATGAAGATGGAAATACTATTCAGCCATAAAAAAGAATGAGATCATGTACTTTGCAAGAACATGGATGAAGATGGAAGCTATTATCCTTAGCAAAATAATGCAGGAGCAAAAAACCAAATACTGCATGTTCTCACTTACAAATAGGAACTAAATTATGGGAACACATAGACATATAAAGGGAAACAACACCCTGGGGCTTAGTGGAGGGTGAAGGCTGGGAGAAGAAAGAGGATTAGGAAAAATAGCTAATGGGTACTAGGTTTAACAGTTGTGTGATGAAATAATCTGTGCAGCAAACCCCCGTGACCCAAGTTTACCTATGTAACAAACCTGCACATGTATCCCGAACTTAAAATGAAAGTTAATAAAAAGAGAGTAAAGACTCAGAACCCAATAGTCCATTCAGCTGAGAACATAGATAAAATTTATGAAAGTAGTGATTCTCAAACCTAAAGCTCATAAGAATCATCTGTGAAGTATTTTAAAAATACAGATTCTGGTCCCCACCCTTGGAAACATTAAGTCAGAATTTTCAGAGCTGTAGCTCAGGCATTCAATTTAGCAAGTCCCATAAATGCAGCCAGGTTTGAGAGACTCTAGCTTAAAGTTTGAAGACTGCTGGCTTAAAGAGCAGATCATGAAGCAAAATAAGAGACCAAGGAAAAAGGATAAAATATAAAGAGTAGCATATTGTAAAGAGAATAGATTAGGAGAACCCATAAAAGTAATCAGCAGGAAATCAAGGAGGAAGAACATTATCTGGAAACCAAATTAAGGAGAGATGGGCCAACAGTATCGAATGCGGAAATTATGTCAGTAAAGATAAGGAATGTGAAAGACATTCAACTTAGTTTTCTGCAATTAAAGCTCATTTTGATCTATTACTAGCAAAAGGAGTATTTGGGTCTTAGGAGTAGTAAACTCCATTTTCTATTTCCCAGTCCCACTTTCATGTTCCCCAGAACCAAACGCAGCTTTTTTACCAGATGGCAGCTGGCCAGGACAGTTATTTTTTTGTTCCACTGGACTAGGAAGTAAGACAGGCACAAAACAAGATATAAAATCAAAGAAAGAGACTAAGTAAACCATGTCATAGACGTCAGCCTGATCATTATGTTTAAAAACCAGCAGGATGACACGAAAAACTCACTGTATGTATCTTCCAGCTGGAAAACGTTTCTAAATAAAGAAAGGAGGCCAGAGAATTTTCAAAAGAGTTGTTGAGACTATAAGCAGTAAAGGGAATGTCACAAGTCCTACCTCAATGTCACTATGACAAACATCAGCCTTAAGTCAAAGGCATCCTGCATTCACTTTGCCTTACATTAAGACTTTGCCTCAGAGCCAAGTCCTAAAGGGAAGATGCTATAGAACCACAACTACGATATAATCAAAACTTGGCTCTGAAAGCTTAAGTCCATGCAATTAAACTTCCCAAAGCCAACCAGGCCATTGTCTCCTCTGCAGGAGAACAACCATCCATAACATTTTGCCCTCACTCTGGTAGGCCAGTAGTGTCTGCATTACTTCAGTCAGGAAATTAATAGAAATTCACTGGAATTGAACACATAATTGCACTCTGATCCACCAGGTCCTACCTATTGAAGTAACTAGTACCTTTGAAACATTATTGGGACATTCAGAAAGCCATCCCACACAGAAAGCTGGGATACCTGTACTTTACTAAATCTTTAATTTGCTAATTTAGAGGCACATATATATAAAATATATAATATATACTACAAAAAGGACAAGAT
>NW_012116044.1:2856547-2928785 GCF_000951035.1 Colobus angolensis palliatus | reverse complement strand
CAGAAGATTTTATCGTATTGGCTGCATTGCTAATATAATAGCTAATTATAATGCTATATATTATATATCATATTAGCATAATTAGCTATTATATATAATATATATTATGTATAATCCATATTATGCTATATATTATATACACCATATATGACATATTATACTATATACTGTATATACTATATATGCTACATATTATACATACCACATACTACATATATACTATATATTATACATACTATATAGTACACAATATATTGAATGTATATATTGCATATATTATACATACTCTATTATATGTTATATGCAATATATAATACTATATGTTATATAGTATATATAGCATATATAGTATATCAAATGTATATATTATATAGTATATAGTAGATATACTATATATAATATATCTATATACTATATATACAATGCTATATACTATATATCTACTATATAATATATACATTTGATATACTATATATGCTATATATACTATATAACATATAGTATATATATTGCATATAACATATAATATAGTATGATATAGCGCATATATAATATGTAATATATATAGTTATATGTGTATATATTATATGACATATATAATATATAATATATAATACATATATTACATATGCATATATTATATGTGTATATATTATATGTATATAGAATACATATATTATGTACTATATATTATATATACAGTTGAGAAGTCTGTTGCTTGAAAAAATGAGTGAAGAGAACCAATCCTGTCTTCCACCTTTTGTGATATATATATTTTTTAACTGAGAGGAGTTTTGCTCTTGTCAGCCAGGCTGGAATGCAATGGCACAATCTCAGCTCACTGCAACCTCTGCATCCCAGGTTCAAGCAATTCTCCTGTCTCAACCTCCCAAGCAACTGGGATTGCAGGGGTGATCCATCACACCCAGCTAATTTTTGTATTTTTAGTAGAGATGGGCTTTCACCATGTTGATCAGGATGGTCTTGAACCCCTGACCTCAGCTGATCCACCCTCTTCGGCCTCCCAAAGTGCTGGGATTACAGGCATGAACCACCACACCTGGCCTGTGATAATTAATTATATTGGAAACATTTCCTGCTTTGGAAGACTATCTGAAACAAAATTTCACCAATAGTAATATATTAATGAGAAAACGTGGCTGGTTTTAATTCAGAAGACTCTCATTACTGTCAATATCTTTATTATATCGGTCAAATTAAATGGTTCTGGAAAGCATCATCAATCCACTCTTTCAATATTTCTCTAAGTCAGTCAAATGTCTATTTCCTTCTAATTCAGTTCTTCTCCTATGTAGTAGAGGCATAATGCTGAAGCTAATGCTTTCTGTATACCAGAGTTTAATCAAATAAGCAACATTCAGGTACTGACGAAAAATAGGGATCTTGCCTGATAAAATGAGCTCCTCCTCACAATTCAAGATTGCACCATTCACTTTCTATGTTTTCCTAAATTACTAAGAGTAAGACCCATACACATGCGGTAAACTCCTACACAAATGGTCTGTTTATTATCCATTAATGACTGCCTTAAATTTCAACCCACCAGGATGTCACTGCAGATTAAAATTGACAGCCAAAGGGGGCTTTGGTGTTCAATTCAAATTTTTGAATTCATAGATTTGAATGAGAGAATTGAAATAGAGAAATAACTTGTTCAGCATCCCGCATCCAGTAAGGGATAGAGCCAGGACTTGAATTCAGATCTTCTTGCGTACACATAAGCTTTCTTTTTCCTACTATGTCAAGGTACTGCTATAATTCTCTAAGCAATTTATGACTTCATGCTTCTTCCCTGTCTGACAAGTTCACACTGCCCCAAATGGCATACATGTTTTTCTTTTTTTGCAGTTCCTTAGCATCTGCCTTTTCATTTTGCCCCTCCAGCAACTCCATTCTCCATCTCTTCAATGTGATTTATTTCTCAGTATGTCTGAACACATTTACATTTCTATCATGAACTTCAACCCTGTCATCAAAAGTAATATTTTGCCTAGTTCTTTTCTCAGAGGCAGATCAGTTTTGCAGGGATCTGAGGTAATCCGCACTTAAAGTTTTACTCTGGGGTGACCCTAGTCTCTGTAAAAACATATTTTCTATCTTGGTCTTTGGGTTGTGAAATTCTTAGTGGTATGATGGAAAGATTCAGGAGAGCTGAGAAGTTATCATGGATTTTATATATTTTTGCATGCCCAAAAATGCAGAACCATGTTATATCTAGACTATTGGTATATAAAATAGTTTATTGCTTCATATAATGTATATGTTATATGCCAACTCCGATTTGAATGGAAGTGTATTTGTTCCGTGATAGATGTTCTCCTAATTCTAGAACTCTAAGAAAGAGAATATGACATGAGCAGTAACTCACCTCATAACTTCCAGAAACTTGTTCATGTGTATTACAGGGTTCCATTGAGCTGCAAGTAACGGTAGAGACAGACATACATATATTGGTTCACCTAGATATAAAAAGTAAGCAAACAGTAATATACATTTATACTATTTAATTATAAAAGCAGGTTTTTTGTTAATTTTATATTAACTATCCAGAAATGTCCAAAGTATTGTTACTGAAATCTCAGTTTTAATTACTAAATAGTTAAAAAACATAAGGTTTATGTATTTACACAATTTCATTCCTGTAATCTAGTCAGAAAAGGATAAGGGACCAATGGCTGAAAGCTTGGAAACCCTTGCATCATCCACAGCTGGCTTAAGACAAGAAATCAAACAAGGTAGCTTATAAAAATCAAGAGTGGAATTTTAAAACTAAAAATAAATAAGTTAAAAATATATTCCTTTAGAAAAAAGATAGACCTTCACATTCAATAAAATTTACTTACAATACTTTTATCCAGTCACTTGAAATTCACTGTGGGTATGTTTCACGTGTAAATCCTCACACTTTGTCTCACTAGATACCTCATAAAAGAAGCAAAACAGCAACAGCAAACAGGCCATGTGTACGTCCTGGAAAGCAGCCTTCTCCTTGGCCTCGATTAATGATGACAGTTCAAATCTACCTCAATCTCTCCCATCGCATTCTTAATGCTGATGAGCTGCTTGTATGTTCCCTTAACCCAGCCACAGGGGATTTATGGGTGTGCACACATACCAGGTAAGAAAAACAGAAGGTTGGCAGACCCGAGTAAAGGCAGCAGATGCAGTTGTAGACACCATGGTTAGCATTAACAAGCACAGAAAAAATATTTCTATTTTCCTGTGAAGCTGAAGCACAGACTGAACAAGATAGACATACAGATAAAGAAGACCAACCACAATAGCAGTGTACCAGGAAATATATTAGGTGCCCATCCAATTGTCTTACGTGGTCAAATACAAAAGTAATCCGCGTACAGGGTCAACGGTGGCCTTCATTCCTGACTTTTTCTGGTGAGATTTTCATTGAAACCTGAGTACTCTTCCCACATTAAAATGTCTGCTTTTGAAACTAAGTTACTACTTATATGGAAACATCAAAGAGGCATTCGCATGAAAGAGGGAAAGATCATTATGTCATCCAGCTCACTTCCCTGCCAAGTAATGAATATCGCCCTCATTCCTCTTCCCAAAGTATTGGTCAAATCCTGTTTTTAAAGCCTCAGAGATGGGCATCCATCCTCTCCCTCAGAGGATATTTATTCCACATTTTAATAGTTTTCACAATTAGGAAACATTTCCTGAAAGTCTGTCCAATTTTTCTTTGCTTAATTTCTTTTCATAGCCATTTAGTAATGACTTAGAGTTCTGAAAATCTTTCAAAAGCAGTTGATCTGGAAAAGGGTGACTGAAAGTGTGCATGATGAGACTGGGGGAAGCAAGCTGATCAGGAGCATCTGAAACCACTTGTATTTCCACTATGACTTCTGTGTTTACCTTATCACATATCATATCTATATATAAAACCATGAACTTGAGTTTGTAGAAATTATCAGAAATCTTCCACAGAACACTGTTTTTTGGTTTGAAAAAAAATTAACACAGGTCATAGAATAATACTAGGGAAAAAAAAAATCAGTTATTTGTAACCAACTTATCCAAGTGTGTGGTCCTGTTTTTTTTTCCACTATAGTGGGTGAAGGTTGGTGAGGGCATTAAAGAAACGAGTAAACCAGAGAAATAATTTACTCCTCAAAACAGTCTTAAATACCCAATTCAAGGAAATCAAAATTTGGTCATCTAATGAGAAAAAAATGGACACATTTTGAAGAAATCATAACTTAACGCTCTACATTCTTGGATTTTATCTCTCTAAGCCCTTCATTTCTCCTAGCTTCTAACCAACTAAAGACAAAAATAACAATAAAAACTCAAAGCATAAAAATGCCTTAATTGAAACAACAAGCATTTCTAGTCATTTATAAAAGTATAAATGCCTATAATGCAATTACAAATCAAATTTAATACTTTGTGTCATTTTATGTTCACCTTTTGAGGAATTAAAAGATATCCAGTAATAGAAAAGATATCCAATATATTTGGCCATAGAGCGTCTTTGGAGGGCATAGTGTTATTTTCTGTATTGCGAGTTTATCTATTATATCCATGTGATTTGATATAACAGGTGTTTCCACCAAACCCTTAATACATTTATTAATTTAAATGGTCCCTTGAAAGCAATTCAAGTACATAAAATTAGTTTTAAAGTAATTTTGAGTGCTTCTCATTATAAACCATTTAAAATGTAATAGAACTTTCATTAACTGCAATATCAGAATCCACAGTCTTGTTTTCCTAATTATGACGTTTATTCACGATGACTTCAGATACTAAAAATTCTTTTTCATTGTTAGCTGACCTTAGCATAATCTTTCTAAAGCTTATCAATGAACATTTTCCAATCTCAGGGAGTTCCTAGGAACAAGGGGATTCATCCTGGTGCAACATTCCATGCTCTTGAGGATGCTAATATGCAAAAAGTGTCAGGGTCTGTTAAAGTTGCTGCTAACACAGTTGGCAAGTCATTGTGCAGCCTAGAAAGGGGCACTTTCCTGTGGCAAAGATGAGAAATATTGCAAATAAGTACCTTATCTGAGCAGACCAAATAGAGAAAAATGCCCGCTCTTCTGGGCTGAGGCAGAGTCCAGATAGGACACAGAGCACGGTGAACAGAGTGCTCCCTGGGTTTCAGCTCATCATACCCACTTGGCCAGGTGCCTCTGTTCAGGACATAGGGTACACAGCCTATGCAGTGGCTCCAGATTCCACATATCACCTGAATTACAAATCAATCTGATGATAGGCAATTTCAGAATGCTCAAAAAAGACTTCCAAATCCTGCGTTGCCTAGATTCTGTTTTTTAAAATAGGATCTAGTTCCATTGTAACTTGAAAACTGTGATTTTTAAACTGAAATAATCAGACACAGTATCTTCTCTGAAGGCTTTTATCAGCATAAAATAGTGGAACAGTTAAGTGCTTGGAAGTTAGCTAAATTTGTAAACCAAACTTTAACATGTGTGGTGAGATATTGGTCAAGTTACCTAAAACTCTCTTAACCTTTCCCGATACATAAAATTGAGATAATAATGGCTGATGGGAGGACTAAATGCAATAAAATATGAAATGCTTGTTAAATAGTCCATGGAACATAGTTGTATACAATATCTGGCTTCAATCCTACATGGAATAAAGATAGATATATAATCATCTGGCACATAAAGTTAACTGTTCCTTTCATTAAAGCCTAATTTTGAATGAGTCATTGTGCAGTTGCTATGGAAATCAGTGAATAGTAAAGGTAATTACTTTAACAAATTCTTTCATAGCACATTCACTGCAAAATACTTCTGTCTCTAAATAGTCTGAGGTATTTGGTTTCCCTTGAAACGTTCTCTTAAATGTTCTAAGTATTTAAATTCCTTCTCTCTTGCCCCCAACCCTCACACTGGACATGATATTTATTAATAAAAACAATAAATTAGATATTCTCAGAGATTCACAGGTAAGACTAAATGAACCCTGTCCTTTTATATGTATGTTTAACTCTGAACAAACTATCTAATACTTTGACTCTGCTTCTTATATATTCTGCAGCACAGTTTAATACGTCTTCCCAGTCAATTCACTGATATTGCTGAGTAGATGGGGTTGAGGTAGGTGCACATAGTAGATATTTATTGTCTGCAGGAAATTAGCCTAGCCAAATACATAGTACTAAATAGTTATTTAGTGTCTTCTTTTTATAATTTGGTTGTATTGTTATCTTTCTAATAAAATACTTGTTCTTTCAAATTGAGTTTATATTATAAACATATAAAGGTTGAAGAGTGTTTTATGGGCTTCATGACAAATAAGCTATATTAATTTTACACAATATCTTTAAAAGTCGTATCTGCTTAAATGTTTCGTGTTTTTTTTTTTTTTCTTTTTTTTTCTTTTCCTGCTAAATAGAAAGGTTAATTGGTTAAAAAGTTCTGATAGAGGAGAACCCTACTGAGAGGCTGGCCTTAGAGTAGAATAATAATAGCAGTAGTCTGAGAAAGCTATAAAGAAAGCGAGGTATTTTCTTACTTATACCTCTTGGTCCACAACAATCAGTCCTGCCGTGTACATGTAGAAACCAATATGTTGTGAGAACTATCAATGATCATGCGAAAAGTAAGCATTCATTATGTTTCACTTTTTTTTAAAGCGTGTTCTAACATTTTACTTTACAGATATAAAGAAGGAAGAGCTGGATGTTTCTGTTATTCTCTAAGATATTTTTTAATTGTGCCAGTATAATTAGAATATGGAGTTTTAATACATAATTACAATACATATTTAATACTTCTGTCAAAGATTCATTATCCTCAGGATCCTTAAAGGAATTTTATAGTCATATGTAAAAAAAATGAATTACAAAACAAGTTGTGTTCATTCACTCAAAAAATATTTATATAGCCCTTATAATGCATTGTGACATTTGCGTGAGGACATATGTTAAGTAAAGTCATCATGCTGACTTCCGCCTTCCTGGGGCTTTCAATCAGGGAAGATCCTCATTAATTACAGGATCACATAAAAACGTACAATTGCAATTCTGTGAAATACTCTGAGTATGTGGCATGCAGTTCAAAGTCCCTGGGGAAGGGAGAAGTATAAAGAACTAAAGTAAACCAGTGAGGCTGAATCCCAGAAGGCAGAGTTTTGGAGAACAGGTTACGGCTTTACATAAATATCCTGTAAGAGATAAAAAGCCACTGGAAATATTAAGCAGCAGAAACACTGGATTTTTCTTTTGAAAAAGTAATTCTGGCTGCAGAATGGAGAATGCCTTGGAGAGAGAAAGACTTAAGGCTATGCAGTAGTTTAGATAAGAGACAACCAGATTTTAATCTACACATCTCCATCAGAACTCTTTTTGCACATAGCTCCATGGCCTTGCTGCCCTAGGCAATAGTCAGCAGGCAGCCAAACATGTGAGTGAGCTACAAGAACAACTTGGCCCAACCCCACATAAATTGTTGACCTATAAACATAAGCTAAATAAATACATTTGTTTAGCAATAAAAGAATAAAAAGAAGTAACTCCTCTTTTTAAGGTCACTGATGACCACCACACTGATTAATCACATGGTCAAGCCTTCGTTATATTACCCAACTGCTCAGGGGCATTTGATGCAATTGATCACTCCTTCCTTCTTCTTCTTTTTTTTTTTTTTTTTTTTTTTTGAGAGAGAGTCTCACTGTTTCACCTGGGCCAGAGTGAAGTGGCCACAATCTTGGCTCACTGCAACCTCTGCCTTCTGGGTTCAAGTGATTCTCCTGCCTCAGTCCCCACAAGGAGCTAGGATTACAAGCACCCGCCGCGACTCCTAGCTAATTTTTTGTATTTTTAGTAGAGACGGGGTTTCACCATGTTGGCCAGGCTGATCTCAAACTCCTGACCTCATGATCCGCCTGCGTGGGCTTCTCAAAGTGCTGGGATTACAAGCGTGAGCCACCGTGCACAGCCCACTCCTTCCTTGTTGACATTACACCCCCTGTCCTGCTCTGATCTTCATTGTTGTTCCTCTCAATCTTCTTGGCTTCTGCTTCTTGTTGTCCATGGTAAACTGCAGTACTTTAGGGCTTTTTTTTTTCCCCTCACATATTTATCTTCTCTCTTTATACTTTTCTTGGTGATCACATCCAATCCCATGATTTTTAATACATCAACACACTGAAAACTTAAATTTTAACTTCATTTCTAATGTTATCTAAACTAAATTTGTATCATATGCCAGCTATGCCAAAATATATCTTGAATCTGATCTCCACTGCTGACATTTTATTTCAATCATTCAATTCAGATAACTTCCTACACTGTCTTCCTTTTCACCCTTGCTTATATTCTAATTTCAATACAGCACCAGAGTGAGTCTTTTAAAATATAAATCATCAGGCAGGGTCTTCCCCACCCTCCCCACCTAGTGACCCTCTGGCGGAAACCCACAGCGCAGCCTTCTCTCTCACATCCGTTGTGCTGATTGGTTGCAGCTCCGCATCTCTCTGGGGTGGAGCCGCAAGAGAAAAGTAAAAGACCCTTGGCCACAACCACTGCTAAGGTCCCTTCCTCTGCTGTCTCCAAGCTGGGAAGGGAACATAAACCCTGAGATTGCCCCAGAGTTGTGGTGGGCAGGCCAGGAGTGCCAAGCCATGTGAACACAGCCAGCTCTCAAGTGGGGAAGGAACCCACATTTTCAGATCATTGATAGGGAACATGGCTGCAACTGTGGGGAAATGTAAGGGGGCCACAAGACTGAACAAGAGCCTGCTGACTGACCATTATGCCTAAGCACCACCTAGTGAATCACACCCTAAAGCTTCAATAGCAAAAGTACTTCGTTAGCATACCAGCCTGTGTACCAAAGACAAGAAGTCAGCTACAAATGAAGACAGTGCACAAAGCTTTGGCCCTCTGGAAACATCTGGAAAATATAAATCAAATCATATTACTCTTTTGCTCAAAACTTGCTAAAGTCTTTTAGTCTTCTGTTTGTTTGTTTTTTCTTTTTTTTTTTTTCTTTTTTTTCCTTTTGAGACAGTTTCCCTCTTGTTGCCCAGTCTGGAGTGCAGTGGCTGAGATCTTCACTCACTGCAACCTCTGCCTCTCAGGTTCAAGTGATTCTCCTGCCTCAGTCTCCCAAGTACCTGGGGTTACAGGCATGTGCCACCACGCCTGGCTAATTTTTGTATTTTTGGTAGAGACGGGGTTTCGCTATGTTGGTCAGGCTGGTATCGAACTCCTGACCTCAGGAGATCCACCCTCCTTGGCATCCCAAAGTGCTGGGATTACAGGCATGAGCCACTGCGTCCAGCTTTCTTTTACTTAGAGTCTTACAAGTAAAATCCAAAATTCCTACCACAACCCACAAAGTCTTAAAAGTTGTGTAATCTAATATCCCTGTATCCTTTGTATCTCTTCCTTGCTAACTCGATTCCTTTCTAGTTCTGAAAAAGCTAAGCAAGCCCAGGGGATTTTGCATTTGCTGTTCCCTTTACCTAAAATGTCCCTTCCCTCCAATGTCACAAAGCCATTTCCTCCAATTCTCTCATGTCTTTCCTCAAATATATTTACATGTAAACTTTATTGACCACTCTTGATAAAATCATACCCCATCCAAATCACTTCCTAATGCTCTTACTTGTTTTTTTCATGAAATTTATACTATTTATCTCACATGAAATTTATACCTCACTTTATTTATGTATTTATTTGTTTATTTTATGCCCCCTTCCTTAAAGATTGTGAGCTCTGTAAGACCAAGGAGTTCATTTTAGTTGTTACTGTATGAGACAATATATATTGCAGGCATCTAATATAATATCTGTTAAATAAATACATGAATAAATATACAAAATCAGGTTAAACATAAACTGCTGAGGATTTTTACACTTGCATAAAGTGTACACTCAAAAGATTACACTTACAAATAATTATCCATACATATTATTATATTTAACTCTCAAGAGTCCCCAGGAGGTAAAGAATATTAGTCTATTTTGCAGATAAGAAAATTGAGGCTCAAGAATAATTGGAAATGTGTCCAAGATTCCACAGAATGCATGTGTTTGAGTATAAGACCTATGTCTTACAGTTCCTTTTCACACTATCTCCCATAAACAACCTGAATATTGCAAGCAGTTTGACTGACTTTGTGTATTCAGGTACTTACGTTTCAAAATCCTGGCACAAATGTAAGGTAATCACTTGTGGAATATGAGAGGGATAGAGTCAGAAAAACTTCCCGTAAAATTCTGGCTCAAGCAATAACCCAGTTTGTGACCTTGAACACACCTTTCACCTCTCAACTTCAATATTTGCCTCTATAAAATGATAATCTTAAAATGTGCGTATTACACAGTGGGATACGAATGATTAATGGTTACTGTCTGCAAAGAATTATCTAAGTGCTAAATAATATTATGGTTACTAACAGGTTTGGAATTCTGGTTCGGAACTTTTGGCTGCTTATTCAAACCTTGTCTAAACTATCTTAAAATCTTGAGTCTTTAAGACTGGCCTTACTAAAGCTTTTTCCTTGCTTATAGTCTAAAGTGATTTCTTAAGAAAAGAATTTATCTTATGAATCTTGTGAAATTTTCCGGCCAAATTTCTGCTTTTAAAGTCATCCTTCAAAAGGAAGATAAGAGGCATTTACTAGGAAAACAAAACAACCTACTGAATAAGGGATTGCTTTTGACCTTGACATTGGTGTCAGCATCCCGTGGTAAATGCTACTAATTTCTTGAATCAGTGGTTGAGCCAATTTCACAGTGTCAGTAAAATTTATGAACACTTTCTGCTTAAAAGAATATAAAATCCAGGTACAACAAACAGGAGAAGAACCACTAGGAAATGGGAAATTTTAAAAAGCGTTCAATTCAGTAACTTTCCTTTATATGGATTTTAGATAATTCATTATGGTGTCAGTCTAAGTACTATTTTTCTCAATGCAGAAATTATTTTGACAAGCATATCATATCACATAGATCACATATCATTTACTTAGATATTTACTGATTGCTTAATGGATGGCAAGGACTTGTTAGACATTGGACATATAGAAATAAAGACATACCAACCATTACATAAAAGTGTCAATGGAAGTAAACACGGGAACTGGAATGAAATTACCCATTTAAACTAAGAATATAACTCCTTTGGCTTTTGAGAGACACAATAGATTTAAGCAACAGAGTCAAGCCAAATTGCCTAGTTCAAGTTCCACCACTGCCACATATTAGCTGGGTGTCGCTGGACAAGTTATTTAATTTCTCTGTGCCTCATTTCTCTATTACAAAACAGAGATTTTAATAGAATTTACCTCATAGGGCTGTTGTGAAGATCAAATTAATTAATATGTATAAAACACTTGGAAAATCTTAGCAGAAAAAAAGATTGTATATGGCTAATGGTTTTTATTATTATTTCAAATATAATGGTCTTTCCATGGTAGCAACATAAAATCCAACATCTTAGTTAAATATAAGTTGGAATAACTATATAATATCTCTAAGTAATTGATAGTGTTAATAAATTATTAATATGATTGAATATTTATGAGTTTTATTTGGGACTTAACCACTTATTAGTTGTGTGAACTTGGACAAGTTACTCAACCTCTCCATAATTCCATTTTCTCAACTGCAAACAGGGGGTAATATTTGTACTTAGCTCCCAAAGTTCTGATGAAGGAGAATTAAATTAATTAATAAAGTAAAGCACTTTAAGAGAACCTGGCACATTGAGCCACTGTGTTAGTTATTGTTATTATTGCTAATATCAGAAAATATATTATAATCAAAAGGAAAGCAATCAGAGTTTGATAAGTAATTAATAATAATCATCAAATATCAAAGTATGAATCCTTAATCTGAGACAAACATAATTATTAGTAAAGAATGATCAATGAAAAATAAATATTTGTGACCCCATAGTCAATGGAGTAATAAAAAAACTTACCAGCTGACAGTTAATAGATAGTATGATCTTTTTGGAGTATCTTTTTGTACAAGCTTCTCTGGGTAGACATCAGTCTTTTCACATTACCTAGCACCTACCAACTAGCCTGAAGCCCTTAACAAGCTGTTACATGGGGTGGTTTAAAGTAGTAACAAGAAAAGGAAAAAATAAAAAGCCAGAAGGAAAAAGTGCATTCTGTTTTGCTGAGTTGCACAACCTGGCTGATCGCCTAGGAACTACACTGGAAGTCGCTGAGTCTGGTTTAAATGCTTAACTCTAAGTCCCAAGGAAGTTAGAGAATCCAATGTCTACCAATATTTTAACATAATTTACATAAATCCTTAGTAAACATCAAGTATGTTTGGGGGAGATAAATTTGATTACTTACTGGCAATGTGTAATTACAAATTCTCCTTATATTTTCACAAATAGAGTTATTAGAATGATCACTTCCCACGTTGATGTGTGTAGAAAATACGACTCCACTTATATCCCTATCCACTCACCTCTCCTGTTCTTTCTAAACTTACTATATCGTTGTTTATAGCCTCTCATGCTCCAACATATTACTGGCCTACTTTCAGCTCATTCCTAAGAGGAGATAGTATTTCCAGATCTGTGCACACTGAAGATATTCCAAAAAGATTTCACCCTTGTTAAGTCCAGAATGATAGGAAATTTCCTAATACTGTAGTAAATGCACAGGCTTTTATTTACTCATCATGCTTGTTGATAGCCATTTCATGCTGGAATGGACAGTCTAGGGGTGGCCTGGCTCAGAATCTAAAGGCAGAATAGCTTTTGTGGGGCAGCACAAATCTTGCCAAATTATGTGTGGTTTCCCCTTAAAAATTGTTTATTAAAAGTCTTACCAATAGCGAGGTGTAACCCAGAGACTTTGGCAATGAAATTCTACTCATACAAATCATAGAAATATGTGTCTTTAGGATTTTTTAAAATAAAAATCTCAAATCAGTTTATATATTTTTGTCACATTTACACTTGTTAAAAAATTTAAAAAGGTAATCAGGGCCTCTTTTTTGTTACACAGCCAATAACGGTTATGGTCAAAGTAGTTTTGATTTAGATAAAAGGCAAATTGCATCTCCATGTCTGCGATAAGCCTGTAAAATTCATGAGTGAAGCAGAAACTAATCCTTGATCTGCTTCTTCTCCTTTCTTGTACTGCTGGGGTGAGAACATAGCAGCAGTTATAGAATCTGCCTCTATGTTAAAGAAAGCTGTGAGAAGTTGACATAAAAACTGCTAAAAACCTCATATATATATGTTTATAAAGGTATATAAAATTATAAACCTATATACGTACATATATTTTTGGTTTTTTAACTTTCTTGTTTCCTCAATTTCTACAAACTCTCAGTTTACTTTAAATTAAGAGTTATCAACAATAACAAAAAAATGGTAACCCTGCACTCCTAGCTAAGTAGGTTTTTCTACTCCCAATATTATTTTGTCAGTATAACTCACATATTGCTGCTTGATAAAATAATCTATTCCAGACAGCCACTTGGTGACAATGAAATCATTTAGAAAGAACCAAGTAGGTATGTGGAAAAATATTCAAGAAAATGTTTAAAAGAAAATAATTAATGTTTCTTAGTAATCAAAAAGTTGACTTTGAAAAAAAAAGATGAACACATTATTTTGAAAATGTAACTTTAAAGTGTCTAAATGCAAGCTATCATTATGGAAGATATCTAATTTAAAAGATTAATGTTTACAGTGATCCATGCAAAAGGTGCCTTGCTAAACAATTGCATATAAATTGAATTTCTAAAAGTTGAGTTAATGCATCATTTCTATTTATGGCAGAGATCTTTTATTAAAAGGAGGATGTTCTTGTTTTTGTTATTTTCTGTGATAATTTTCTATCAGAATATTTTAAAAGTAGACATTTCTATAATGTAAAAATAATAAAAATTATGGGACAAATCCATGTTGTAATATCCATAACCTATCAAGTGATTATAATAAAGGGTATCTAAAATTCGAAATGGCTGGAAAATGTTTCTTTGAACTTTTGATCTCGTAGAATTTTCCATCTTCATTCACAAAAGGCATTTTGAAGTTGATGTGGTTTTGCTACCTGTGAGCAGCTCCAAATTCCACATGACAGTCCCCAAGCTGCTTTCTTGGAAGGGCCTACAGAAATGGTTTCTGAATCAACAAATGTTGAATCTCCTGTGAATAATGGGCCAAACCATTATTCTCACCTGCCTGCAAATAGAAGTTAATGTATTTTCCATGAGGACCCAGTACAATGTCATTTAAAAAAAAAATAAGCCAGCATTATAGGGAGTATTAGGAAAATAAGATATTTTCAACACTGGTAATGTTACTGTTACTTAGATGCTTTTTTCAAATAGTGACAGAATGTACTTTTATTCCAAGAAGGATTCATAAAAGTGTAACAGGTACAAATAATTATAAAATACTGTACATTTCTCAGGGTGCAGCTTTTACAAGATTGTGTATACTAAGGGCATTTAATCACCATTAAGTATAGAAGTACTTCCTTTCTTCCTGGCAATTTGGGCCAGAAAAACTGTAATAGTAATTGGAATATGAGTCACAGGATGTACTTGAGGTCAAGACAACACTTTAGGAAGGCCAAGTCAATACTTTTCCGACTGTGAATGTTTGGGGATTTCTTTTTTTTTTTTTCTTTTTCTTTCTTTTTTTTTTTTTTTGCATTCATTTTATGTTTTGACTCAAAGTTCTTCATATTCCTAGAATTTGGGCTTGCGCACACACACACACACACACACACACAACCCAAAAAATGAGAAAAAAAAAGGCCCTAAACTTTTTTGCTATTAATTTTTGTAATTTTAGAGAATCCCCTTATGTGTGCATATGGTCTAGTCTCTCTTTGATCAAAGGACCTCATCCAAAGTTCAAGATTAAAAAAAAAATTCCAACTTGAGCATATTTAGGAAATTATGGCCACAGCATATTTTATGGAATAAATTTTATTCAGCAGTTCCAAATTACTTAAATTATGTTTCTAGAGATCTTTTATTGAAATTTTACTTTGAAAATCAGAATTCCTGAGATTGGAAAGCCTTTTTACTCATCTTACTGATCTGAGTCAATGTGAAATGAACTTTCGTGGTAATTGTCAGGACATGTATTATGTTTAGAGGCAAGTGTTGATACAATATGTTGTTGGCATGATAGGAGATTTGAAGTCAGGAATCAACATTACGGCTGATAACATCTCCTTTATTTTCCAAGGCACCTATCACCATGACGATAAGATCTGTAAACAGACATATTAACTTAAAATCTATACATAATATAACGAATCTTGTTGCTGCAGGATGCAAGAACAGGAAGGGAAAGGAAGAATATGCCATGATTGGAAGAGGTGACTAAGAGTGAGTGCTTTCCTCGGTCCCTGGCTTCCCCATGATGGTATATTTTCTCTAAATAGCCTGATCTTGGTTCTTTGGAAAGGGTTGGGTATTGGCAATCAGAACGCAGACGAGCCAGGAATTCTAAGTGCATTCAGTAAAAATTATTGCAATTAGTGGTAGTGGCTCATCACTTTGTTTTTCAGCATCTCTCATTTGGCAGACCAGGGTCAAGCTAGAATGTACAGAATAACACATTTTCAAAAATTAAAATGCGGTAGACTTGATTCTATTTTAGAGAAAATAAGCTCTTTTCACAGGATATTAACAAAAAATTTAGGGTATGTTATAAAATCTGTATCAGATAATATGAATTAGTAGTATCATCTGTATTAGTAGTTTATCAATTACAATTTTAGAGTGGACAAAATAAAAAATTGTATTTAAATAAGAAATGACTACAGATTATTGTTTAGTCTCACATAAAGAAGAAAATAAAATGTGCCCATGATTATTTGCTTATCAAGAATATTTAGTGATTGCTAAATTATGTCTCTCTACTTGTTCCATAATGTCTCCAGACATGTGGTGGCAGTATGCATTGAAGGATTGCCTGAATGGAAAAAATGTTCGTTCATAAATGAATAACCCAAAGTAAGTCGCTTGATTTTCTCATCCCTCAGCCCCAGGGAGAGCCATATTGAGTTTCCTAATCTCCAGAATTTCCTTATCATCTTATTTTGAAAAATGAACTGTCTTTAATTTCTGTGAATCTAATATATAACAAATACTGATCTTTGTTTCAAGTTGAAGGAAATGAATTTAGATTGGCATTTTTGGTTGTATTCATCCCTCCTGAAGGCAGAGAAAACTTCTCTATTTTCCTTATGATGTTCCTTCTTTCATTTTCTTGTCCATAGAATGATTGAGGGAATCTGCCATTGTAACCAAAATTCTAGTTAACAAACATCCTATCCAGAACTTTGTAATCATCTTAACTCACTGATTATAAATCTTCCCTAAGCATGTCGTTTCAACAGTTTGCCTCAGTTCTTCTTGCTACCATTTAAGACAGGAAGACCTTGCTCTTAACATTAGTCTTGGTAGAATAATGATGGGGATTTACTCATTATTATGAATATTTCTATTTTATATGCCCAAAAAATTTCCTTTCCTCTGAAAAATCATTCCTCTCATTAGGAAATAATGGAAACTTTGCATTGTAAAAGTAATACAAACTCAAAATAGAAAATCAGTTTTAAAAAAGTAGAAAAAAGAATTTTTTTTTAAAACCCAAGTAAGTCTACCTAGAGACAATCTTTTAATTTGTACTTTTCAATGGATCTTTTTAGATAAAAATAAAAAATATAGTGTTAATGCAAAATATGCAACATATAATTTTGCATCTTTTATTTCTTAATTTATGTTATCTTCTTTTCTATGTTGTTAAATTCTCAGAAAAGATATGTATATATATTTATATATTATATATACATATAGTGACAGGGTCCTATTCTGTTGTCAGGCTAGAGTGCAGTGGCACAATCACGGCTCACTGCAACCTCAAGCTCCTGGGCTGAAACAATCCTTCCATGCAGTTAAAACTACAGGCACATACCAACCACACCCAGCTAATTTTTAATTTTTTTGCAGAGATGGAGTCTCAGTATGTTGCCCAGGCTGGTCTCAAACTTGTAGCCTCAAGCAATTATCTTGCTGAGTCTCTCAAGCTACCAAGATTACAGGTATGAGCCACTGTGCCCAAGCAGGAAATATTATATTTCATTATATTTGAATGAATATAAAATCACATTGTTTAGATATAGCATTCTTTTACTATGTTTTAATACTTTAATTTTTGCATTTTATTATTAATATATTTGAGATTTATTTTGTTGTATAATGAAGTGAGAATCTAACATGAACTTAAAAAAAAATGTTTTCAACCACTTTCTTTTAAATATACTCTTCCTAAGTGGTTTCATACAACTTTCTTATCCTTGTATCTGACATTCTCAAATCTGCACTTATTCTTCTTTAATCCATGGCATTAACAGAGTGATCTTTTAAAAATATAAATTTGATTATATGCTACATTGTCTGAGCAATTCATGTGATATAAACAAGATGGCAGAAGGGGTGGACTTTGAATAGAAAATAAACCAGTATATCAGCTTTGAAATTTTGAGTTGCTCGTTAGATTTCCATATAGAGATGCTAATGTTGGTGTTAAGGAATGGGTAACACAGATAATTCTTAAAATACATTACTGTATTGAAAACTTTTTGGACAAGTTCAGGGCCTGAGTCCTAGAGCACTGCACTGCTTAGAGGTAAGGTATTTGAGGAAGAGCTGACAAAGAGGTTGAGAAGGAGCAGCCCAAAAAGTAGAAAGAGAGCCAACAGAGTGATGTCCAGAAGCCAATGGCAAAATGTTCCAAGAAAGAGAAGGCTGCTTAAGGTAAAGCATGATGAAGTCTAAGAACTGACCCTTGGATATAGCAACTGATAGCTGGTGAGTTTGGGGCATTAAGCATTTTGGTAGAATGTCTTTGAAAAATCAATTGGAGTAGGCTTAAGAGATCAGGGAAAAGACTGGCAAAATGAGTACAAACCCTTCCAAAGAGTACTGTTGCAAAGGTAAACAGATAAGTGGAGTGATAACTAGAGTTGGCTATAGAGTCAAAATAAAAAAGCACTTTCTTTTTTTAAAATGAAAAATAAGGCATGTATGTATTCTAATGGGAATGATTCAATTAAAGGGAGAAAATTAGGATACAGAAAACTGGAATGAGTAAAGGGGCACTTTGCTGGGAAAGAGACCTAAAATAAGAGAGAAGACATAGAATCTATTATACTAGTGAGGAGCTTGGCCGTAGATGAGGAAGAATAGTTTACATAATGTAAGGAGGGAAGCAGAGCATATGGGTGGCACAGGCGAGTAAGTATGAAGATGTGCTGGTGGGGCGCGTGGAGGATGCTTTATGATTACCTAATTTAATTTTGGTCAAGTATAAATCAAGGTCATCAGCTGAGAGTGAAAATAGTGAGGACCTATTGGAGATTAGAGAAGACGTAAGGTCCTGAGACTGACTGAGAGAATAGAACAAGAATATTCAGCCAGTAGCTCTATGGGTATTCCAAATCTATGTCAGCAATTTCAAGTAAGGCCATTCAACATGGTTTTGCATTTTTGCACCATTCTATTGCATGGCTATAGAAATTGAGTAGGCAGAGAGTTGGATTTCACCAGGGTCTAGGTTTTGCCAGGCAGTTGTGGCAAAGGTATAGGGAAGACAGGAGTTGGTGGTGTACAGTTGTGATTATAATGATTGATGCTAAAACATAAGCTTAGGAAGAGGGAAAGTGGTACTTGGAGAGGGAAGCAAAAATGTTTCATGGACCATAAGTTGCTGGAGAAGCAGAATAATTGTCTACATGTGTTGGAGAGAGTGAGATAGAGCAAGTAGGGAGTAGGCGGATAGTGAGATTTCTAAATCTGAGGTCCCACAGGGGATGTTGTTTCAGTAATTTTACATCATTATTTATGAATATTGGAGTGGATGCTTGATAAGGAACTAAGAGGCCAGGGTGTGAGAGGTATCATCTATGTGAATTTCCAAGAATCAAGAATCATGCGAGGAGAAGTATTGAAGAGAATGGTGGTAAGCCAGCTATGATTAATTCTCAAGGAGTCAGAGAGGGGTGACCTAGAGATCTGTTGAGATCATCTGAACTGTGTCATTTGAAAGGTTGTACAGATATTTTTCTTAACTATGTATTTAATTTTTCCATTGGCTTCAGTCTCTTTTTTCAATCTTCATAAACCATTTTATCATTAACATTTTTGTCATTTTCTAATGAATTCAAGGAGAGTTTCTTGCTATTGTTCTTCACTTTGTTGGTATCCTGTAATGCCATTTATGTTTTTCATTACCTCAAATGGAGATTTTAATTCTGTTAATCTTGAAATATTACCCTTACGAATTATCATCATTTTCTTCATTTTTTTCTCACATTTTCATTTCAACTAGTCCTCAGATTACAGTTTTCTGTTCCTATTTCATAGAGTCCAGGTCATCTTGTAAAATACTGAAAATGAAGAACAGCTTCTGAAATATTATGCTCGTCTCTATCGTGAATCCTTTCTGGAGGTAAACTCCCCCTTGAAATGTTTGGGTGATGTTTCTTTTGCTTCCTTCTGTAGGACGACATCATAGGCTCCAGGCAAGTTTTCTTTAATTAACTTGTCCTCATTGAGAAGAGAAGTCCTACATCCAGTTTTGTCAGCTGACTATGTGACTAATTGAATCTGTCTTATTGAGTAAATGTACTTGAATCACCTTCATGTCAGCTGGATCAAAGACCAAAATGTTTGCTCTAATTGCCAGTTTAAGACATTCTTTAATAAGCACATGAAAAATTGCTCAAGAGTATTAGTCACTAGCAAAATGCAAATAAAAACAAAAATTAGATAGCACTTCACACTCGCTAAGATGGCTGTACTAAAAAAGATGGATGATAACATGGCACATGTATACATGTGTAACAAAACTGCATGTTGTGCACATGTACCCTAGAACTTAAAAAAAAAAAAAAAGATGGATGTTAACATGTGTTGGTGAGGATATAGAGAAATCAGAACACTCATACCAGCATAACTTGTTTTATCTTGCTTCATTTTATTGCACTTTGCAGATAATGTTTTCTTTGGTTTTTTTTTTTTTTAGCAAATGAAAAGTTTGTGGCAAATGTGTCAAGCAAATATGTCAGTGCCATTTTTTTCCAAAAACATGTGCTCACTTTATGTCTCTGTGTCACATTTTTATAATTCTCACAATATCTAAAATTTTTTCATTATTACATCATGATAGTTTGTAATCAGTGATTTTATGATACTATTGTAATTGTTCTGGGGTACTTCAAACTGTGCCCATAGAAGACTGCAAACTTAGTTAATAAATGCTGTGTGTGTTCTGAGGGTTTCTCAGTCTAGCTGTTGCCCCATCTGTTTCCCTTCTTGGGCCTCCCTTTTCCCTAAAATACAACAATATTGAAATGAAGCCAAGTAATAACAAGATAATGGATGCTAAGTGTTTCAGTGAAGGGGAGTCTCAAATCTCCCACTTTAAATCAAAAGATAGAAATGATTAGGCTTAGTAAGGAAGGCATGTCAAAGGGTGAGATAAATAGTTTAGATGAAGCTAACACAATATTCATTCTGTAGCCCATGAATCAGGAGTCTTATGATTCAAGAAACACATATTGTAAGGCTATAGCTGTTATAGACTGTGATTCCACTGATGAATCTGAGGAGAGTAAATTAAACATCTTCTAGAAAGAATTTACCATTCTAGATGCCATTAAAAACATTCATGATTCACGAGAAGTCGTCAAAATATCAGCATTAATAGTAGTTGGGAAGAAGTTAATTCAAACCCTCGTGGATGACTTTGAGGAGTTCAATATTTCAGTGAAAGAAGTAACTGCAGATGATGGAAAGAGCAAGAGAACTAGAAGTGGAGCCTGAAGATGAGATTAAATTGCTGCAACTTCATGATCAACCTTTAACAAATGAGAAGTTGCTTCTTATGGATGAGCAAAGAAAATGGTTTTGTGAAATGGAATCTACTCCTAGTGAAGATGCTGTGAACATTGTTGAAATGACAACAAAGGATTTAGAATATTACATAAACTTAGTTGATGAAGCAGTGGCAAGGTTAGAGATGATTGACTCCACAATTTTGAAACAGTGGATAAAGTCCTATCAAACAGCATTGTATGAAACAGAGAAATATTTCATGAAAGAAAAAAATCCATTGATGCAGCAAACTTCATTGTTGTCTAATTTTAAGAAATTGTTTGTTAAGACTCACTGAAGGCTCAGATGCTGATTAACATTTTTATCATGAAGTACTTTTTGATAAAGGCATGTAATCTATTTTTTGGCATAATGTTATTGTACATTTAATAGACTATAGTATAGCACAAACATAACTGAGAAGCCAAAAACATTGTGTGACTCACTTTATTATAATATTCACTTTTTTGCAGCAGTATAAAACTGAACCTGCCGTATCCATGATATATGCCTGTACATTGCTGGTGGGAAAGCAAAATGATGTAGACCCTTTTGCTTTTGACAATCTGACTATAATGTGTTTCAGTGTGGATCTCTTTTAAATTTATCTTGCCTGGAGTTCTTTGAGCATCTTGTATGTTTAGAGTCATGTCTTTCATCAAATTTAGAGAACTATGACCGTTCTTTTTAAAATATTGTTTTTGCTCTTTTTTCACCTCTCCCACAGAACTCCCATTATGCATATGTTAGTGAGCCTGATAATGTCCCAAAAATCTCTTAGATTTCATTCATTTTCTTTATTTTTATCTTTTTTGGCTCCCTGGAATAGATAACCATAATTAATCTGTTTTCAAATTTGCTGATTCTTTCTTCTTTTTGCTCAAATTAGCTATTAAATTCCTCTAGTGAACTTTTCATTTCAATTATTGTATTTTTTGACTCCAGAAAGTTTGTTTGGCTCTTTTAAAATAATTTTTATCTATTGACATTTTCTACTTTGTGAAGCATTATTTTCCTGGTGTCCTTTCATTCTTTGTCCATGGTTTCATTTAGCTATTTGAAAATATTTGAATAGTTGATTTAAATCTGTCTAGTAAATCTAATGCCTGGGATTCTTCAGGAGCCTTTTCTACAGTTTATTTTTTTCCTATGAATAGGTCATACTTTCTTCTTTCTTTGAATTCCTTGTAATTTTTTCTTGAAAACTAGATATTTTCAATATTATAATGTGACAGCTCTGGAAATCAGATTATCTTCACTCTCAAGTTTGTTGTTGTGGATTTTTTTTTATTTTTTAGCAACTTTTCTAAATTATGTTTTTATAGTCTGTATTCTTTGCCTTGTGTGACCACTGAAGTTTGTGTTTTATTAGCTTAGTGGTCAGCTAGCATTTTAACAATTTTCTTAAACTTCAGGAGCTGAAAAAAAAAATATATATATATATATATACTTTTTAAGTCTTTACATATCACCTGTTTTTACACTTTTTCAACTCTTTGACAAACTGTTTACCACTCAGATTCAGCCATCACGTCCTGACTGTGTGGTGCCTGAAGGTGAGCCAGAGGTAAAAACTTAGGGTTCTCTCAGACCTTTTGCCTATGATATTTCAGACTGACTAATCTAATCATTTAGAAATCAATTTATTGTTAGGACTAAAGAACCTGATCATTACTCAGCAAGCCCCTTTGCTTTTTTGCTGCATAAAAACAATCACCTCGAATCTTAGTGGCTTAAAACAATTTATTATTTCTCATGAGTCTCTTAATCAGCTGAGTGATTCTGCTGATCTGAACTTGTCTCGGCTGATCTTGTCTGGGTTCTCTCAAGTGTCTACAAAAAGCTGACAGGTAATCTAGGGTTGATTGGTTTAGAAAGTCCCAGGAAGGGAAGCCTCGCATCTACTATAAGTAATCTCTTTAGCAGGCTAGCTCAAACTTGTTTTGGAGGTTGATGGCAGGGTCAGGAGAGAGAGACAGAAAGAGAGAGAGAGAATGTAAAAGCAAGCTAATTTTCTTGAAGAGTGAAAACTGTGAGAGCATTCTATTGGCAAAATCAAATCATAAGACCAGGCCAGATATATATCTGGAGATATACATATATATATGAGGGAAAAATGTGCTATTTCTGTAACTCAGGGTCTGTAAAGTCATGCAGCCGAGTACAATGCTCAGGGGGTGGAGAATATTTTTATAATCAATTTACCAAATGAACTGGATAAGGCTACATGCTGAACCTGCAAAATACATTATATTCAAGTTGACTAGTATTTTTTTTTTTGTATCCAGTGATACTCTAGAAGATTCTGAATTCCCTTTGAAAGATATTTTAGAAGACTCACATTAGAGCATTTAATACTAATTATATATCTCACAATGAATAAATCATGCTGCAGCTGAGCACAGTGGCTCATGTTCATAATACCAGCACTTTGGAAGGTGGAGGCAAGAGGATCACTTGGAGCCAAGAGTTTGAGACCAGCCTGGGAAACAGAGTGAGACCTCATCTTCACAAAAAATAAAAGATTAGCCAAGCATGGCAGCATGTGCCTGTAGTCCTGGCTACTCATTAGGCTTAGATGGGAGGATCTCTTGAGCCCGGGAGTTCAAGGTTACAATAATCTTTGCGTGCACCAAAGCTTGCTGCCTGGGCAACAGAGAGAGACCCAGTCTTGAAAAAAAACATGTGATGACAGAGTCATTTGAAACTGGCTAATTCAGGGTTAATTTCCAAACAAATACTTGGCAGTAAAAAAAAAAAAGTGTAGGTTTCATAAAGAACAAATATTCTGAGTTTTTGAGAATTCAGTCTGTCAATCCTGCCAAATTTTGCTCTGACATATTACATGTAAACAGACAACTATAGCAGGCTTGAGCAGGTGCTATTTGTGAAATATAATAGGATTAATTCTTTGTAGTTTAACCAGCACACGCCATATTACAAATCCAGTCAACTCAATGTCAGTCTTCTAAGGCATTATTTAGCTTTAACAAATGATAATCTGTTGCTAAGAGAGATAAAATAATAATAACAATTATAGCAGTGAAATGTTGTAACCTTCTGACAATGACCTTATTGACATTTTGGTTTCTTCCATGAATTAAACTTGTCAAGTTTATATAGACAGCATTTGAACTGACTACATTACACATGTGCCATTGTAACGCTTATGCTGTATTTTTTAAATAAAATGTAAAGAAGTGTGTCAAACAAGGTGGAAAATCCTGGAAGGATATGTGCTAAACACTCATAATAGGTCAAAACAACAGCTTTAACTATCTCATTTTAGTGATATAAAACTCAAGACTTAAATGGAAGACAGTTTATGATATAGTTCAAAGTTATTTATTTTTTTCAGTTTTAACCAATGTTAAAGATTCAACATACTTAATTGAGAAATAAGCTGTATAGTATATCCTATAACTTTACAGAGCCAGAAGTATGCTCAGAACATTTCTCTTGTGGAAAATAAAGAAAGTATACATACTGAAGGTGATTAAATTGAAGACTGACAGACCTGCAGCCTTCAAGAACAGATGGTTGACCACCATTTACCCTTGGTATATTACACACAGGATATGCTTCAAGTGTTGTCTAAACAAAGAGAAATTTCACAGTGCTCAACAGTGTCATATTTAATACAAATCTTCTGGGGTAGAGCCTAAGCAATTGGATTGCTATCAAGAACAGAATGTGTTACCTCTAATGAATGTCCTAGCCAAGCACATGGTTACAAATGGAACCCAAGATTACTGTGTTAGGATTGACCAGAAGAAGATGAAGTTTCTACCAAAAGTCAGAATGATTAAGTGAATAAATTAGAAAGAGCCTGAAGGATTGGTGAGTTTCACTTTTAAAAGCCTTCTTAACAATAAATGCAATCAATACATTCCATGCATTAGTTACTCTTCTACACAGTTATGCCAAATAACTAAATGGTCTTATGATTTTGAAAATGCTATTGGTTATACTCTTGGCACTATCAGAGGTTGTACCCTTTTCCTGTTAAATACTACACAAATTGTCTATAACCTCAATACCAAGCATGTTTTCCACTTATTTAAATAATTGTTCTTCACTTTGATTTACCACTGTGTCTCATTTTTTCTGTTGACTTACAGTTGTCATGATTGAACTACAAAGGGGCCAGGAAATTGTAATAAATGGGAATACACATGCAATAAATAGCATCTGTTTTAGAGAACTACCTACCACTTGGCTAGTTTTATTTCCTGAGAAAATAACTATAATCTTTTTATTATAAACCTTACCAAACTCATGTTTAAGCAGCTATGAAATCTGTGTATTTGCTCCACTAAGGGATGACTTATTAACTATGTAATTCATCTCCTTTCTCTAGCTCTTCATGGCAATAGAAAAGGTTTCAGCAAAACACCTAGTAACATAATGTTCAAGTTTTAATACTCAAGCCTGAAAGTAGTCACAAGAGTCTGCTGTGCGATCGTTGTGAAAGCTTGTCCTTGGCTGCTTGACTTTCAATTATACATGTGATATATAAAAATACAGGAATTTTATTTGAATAAAGAATTGTAAGGTCATCCAGATTTGTGTATAGGATTCTTAAATACTTCCACTTGTTCTGTGGAATTGAAAGGTAAATGAAAACAGGACAAGATTCTAAAAATAGCACATCATATATCCTTGTGCAACTCCTATTTTTGAATGCTGTCCCCCAAAATACAACCAAATCTGTATCAAAGCAATATGGTTTAACTAGTAATTTTTTTATGTAAGAAAATTTGTAAGAAGATATTCTTGTGTGCATTATAGTTCACTTAAGTTTGCTTGTACCTTAATTAGTAAACTGAAATTGAACAACAGTATTAAGTGTTTATTAAGTAGTTTTGTAATTTGTAATTATGACATGTTTTATATACCATAGTGCCATAGTTTCATAGTACTACAGCTTGGGGCATCCTTAATATGAACACCAGGCCATTTCAAGAAACCATTTCAGCCTTCAGTTATGAATTATATGTTTTAGTAACTCGACTCCCTCTCTCTTCCTAGTAATTCCCAACAATCGGGATACTTACTCAAAGGTTTGTTCAGGAAGAGTCGAGTTATGTTAGTACTCTACTTCTCTCTGGGTTGTACTCTAGTCATCATTCTCGCAGAGTACCACTGATGAACAATTGTCTTTCCCCACAGTCTGAAATTGGCTGACCATGGAACATCTCACCCGAAAACAGGCATATCCCTTTCAGAGGGCAAAAGTAAGTACAGGGTCTTATATTGTCTGGACTGCTCACTAAATCAATTTTAACTTTGATAAGTAGAATGGGATATCATAGCAAAGAATCATGGTAACATACGGTATGTAAATGTTAGTGTTTAATTAGCAATGAAATTACTATTTCAAAAGCTTCTAAATGTGGAAGTATTGTCATTTTAACGGACAATATACTGATTTTCCACTAATATATTTTGATATTTTTACTTCCTTTATTATTTTAAGAAAACTGGTATGTTATGTTGTGTGGTTACTTTTAAAAATTCAAACAATAATTTTACTCAATTTGAAATTTATTTTCCTAAATGCAATTTGCATATCGAAGTGATCTGCAGGGATAAAACAATTCATAAATTAAAGTTTTGTACTAACACCTAATAAGGAAAATTGTTTCTTCTAGCCTAACACTAAACCTACTTATTCTTAAAACTCACCACTACATATTTATTTCATATACAGTTGGGTCTCCATGTCCATGGGTTCCCCATTAATGGATTCAATCAACCACTGATTGAAAATACATACAGAAAAAAATGAATGGTTGCATCTGTAGTAAACATGTGCAGACTTTTTCTTGTCATGATTTCCTGAAAATGTAACAAAAAAACTATTTACATAGAATGTACATTGTATTGGGTATTATAAATAATCTAGATGTGATTTAAAGTATATAGGATAATCTACATAAGTTATATGCAAATACTACAATGTTTCATATAAGGAACTTGAACATTGGTGGGTGTTGGTATCCATGGGAGTCCTGGAAGCAATTCCCCAAGAAACTGAGGAAAGACTGTATATTGATAGATTTAAGTTTAAGTGAGTGGAAGCATACTTAGTTATACTTACATACTAATTTTATGAAAATTATAAATCAGAGCTGAATTTTAATGACTGATTGATTTCCTTTCTCAATCATCTTCTCAAAATAAATACCTCCAAATCCATTTGCATTGCATCCCACAATTTCTTCTTCATTCTGTCCTAAGACTAAATCATTAATGCAGTCATTTTATTTTGAGGTTTTGAGAAACAATTAGATTAAAAGTTGAGAAACATAATTTTATTTTGCTTTTTTAATGAAGATAATTCAGTCTTTTGAAACTCAGTTTTTCAGATGGTTAGAAAGTATTTTAGAAAAAAATTTGAAAGCACATTTTCTCCCCAGAGTCCCTGTATTTTATTTATTTATTCACATAACAGGATTTTTACATCAGTATTATAAAGTGAGAATGGGTATGTTACTTTCTGAAAGCTAAACCAAATCAAACAAACAGTATGAATATCCCTTAATTTTTAGCATGAGGTCAAGGTACAAAAATAAAGATGCTCAAAATCTAGTCTAGGAAATCCTGAACTACTCTAACTTCTTGGTGATCTTCCTACTACTTGTATGAAACTTTTTTAAGCTAAGAAGCCATTTTCCTTATAGGAAAGAACTGTTTGTTCTTTATCATACCAACAAATAACCACCAGAATCAAGCTGTTAAACATTCAAGTAAATATGTATATGTCAGTCCATTTTGTGTTGCTATAAACAAACACCTGAGCCTGGGTAACTTATAAAGAAAAGAGGTTTATTTGGCTTGTACTTCTGCAGGCTGTACAATAATGGTGCCAGCAACTGCTTGGCTTCTAGTAAAGCCTCTGGAAGCTTTTACTTGTGGCAGATGACAACGGGGACCAGATGTGTCACATGATGAGAGAATGACCGAGAGAGAAAAGGAGGTTCCAGGATCTTTTCAACAACCAGCTCTTGTGTGAACTAACAGAGTGAGAACTCAGTCATTACCCTGAGGACAGTACCAGGCATTTCTGAGGGATCCACCCCCATGACCCAAGCAGGCCCACTGCCAACATTGGAGGTTACATTTCAACTTGAGCTTTGGAGGGGACATACATCCAAACCATATCAAAGTGAAATCTTTCTTCTGTAACCACGCCATAGAAAGGCAACCACTGAGTGGCAATCTATTATTTCTGAGGTCAGCCAATTAGCGGTAAACTTACTGAGTAAATATATTTCTGCGAGTCAACTAATCAGTGATAGTCTCAGTCAACCAGTTTCCTAGCCAAAAAAAAAAAACAAAAAACAAAACAAAAAAAAAACCAATTCCTAAATATTTCTGCGTCTGACAGTTCATCAGTACTTGAACACTAAGCTTCCCAAGCCCCTTTGTAAGCTCTCAGTTTCCTCAGAAAGACTGTGCCTTAATAGTATAACTACATTCAGATTTTCTGTTGGGTACTGATTGATTGTCTTTTTTACACCTATAATTATGATAAGACAAGGTGGGAGGTAATATCACTGACCCTTTAGGAATATTTATAATGAGGCTTAAATAAGTAAAGGCTTTTCTATTTATCTGGTAACAAGGAATCTTGAAGTAGAAAGAACTAGGTTCATAATGGGATCAGTGAAATAATTAAAAGTCCAGTCTCCTTCTATTTCTCCGTACAGTAATCATTGCTGATATCTTAGTACAAAGAAAGAAAAGGATGAATTTGGGATAGGCAACTGGAATAGTAGTGACTGCCACAAAATTATAGTGGTTAAAAGTCTGGTCTCTATAGTTATATTCCCTGGGTTAAATTTTGGTTTTGCAACTTGAGTTGCATGATGTTGGATAAATTATTTAAGCTTTCTCTAAAACTTACTTTGGTTTGTGAAAGGACCTACCATAGAGAATTGTAGTAAGAATAAATTACATAATACATGTAAGGCATTTAAAACAGTAACTTAATAATATTGATATTATTATTGCTATATAAATATACTTATGTTCACTTCTATTGGTTTTTCATGAAAAGTGGCATCACAGGTAATTTTCTGTTGTAAGTTTTCTATGTAGAAAAGAATATCAAACTAAGATTTTTTTTTTTTGCCTGCCAAAATGGACATAAAACTTTTTTAAAAAGTATAAGGAAAATTTGTACCAGATCGTATTTATAAAAAGTAAGCATAAGATTGTCCGCATTTTACCTCCTTGGCTTTCATCCGCATGTTTTCATTTGTAAAGAAATCTAGTCTAAACACGGTAAAAATTATTGGATAGTCCCATTTCCCACCCTCTTTCAAAAAAATCAGCCCACACTGATGAAAGTTTATGAACCTTGGCAAAACTTTTGCTGAACAAGTCTGAGTTTCACGTTTACTTGAAACTGAAACCAGGTGAGTCTCAGATTATTTTATGAATGCTTCACAATGTTCTACAAATAAAACATGATTTACGTAACATGAAGTATTTGATCCTTGCCTGTTTGTAAGTCTTCAAAATTTCTCAGTACTTACAGCTGAATTTTATGCTTTACACAGCATTTTTCAGCCTGAATTCTTCTTATATATTTTTAAGCCTTATCATTGGAAACAGTGATAAATATATTCTAATACAATAACTATATTTTTGTAGTAAATGAGTCTTTGACAATTCCTAGAAATTCACTCTTTTCTGAAGAAGTGTGTCATTGAGTAAGTGTTTCTTCCTCTTAAACAGCCTTTGATAAAATGTGATATAATGTTTTTCAATCTTTATGCTTAGAATTCCACATTTATTAATCTCAAGTTTATCAGTTGAGATTAATAAAAGTGGAATTCTAAGTATAAAGATTGAAAAATATTTAGGGTTGTTAATTCTCATGAGCTCTCTAGACTTTAGTTTTAAACATTCTTGATTTCTTGATAAATATCATACTGATTATTTACTGACACATCTTTTCTTGTTTTAATATGAAGGGAAGAGAAATAGCAACAAATGTGTCATAATGTATATTTCTATTTGTTCAGTAATCTTGTATTATATAAGACCCAGAGACGAAAAATATTTTATTTTTTATAATAATGTGTTTCTTTTTATATTAGAGAGAACAAATTAATGAGTAATCCTTGTGAATACAGATTTTATAATTATGTTAGGTGAGTACCTAAATTTTCATGGGCTATAAAATTTTCCTCTCCTAAGTAATATGATATAGGCAGGAAGAGAGCATGCTTTAATAATTTAACAGCTATTCAGTGGATGGTTTTTCTGTTGTAAAATACATAGTGAGAAGGACAGAGGCTCATTTAAAGGCCTTGAAAGGCAATAGTATAACTTGTATATTAGAAAATAAATCAGTAAGGGTGAAATTGTATAATACAAATTAGATATGTACTAAGAAAATATAGTCTAAAAGCAGGAATAAAATCAGTTTTATTAGGTTGCATTAAAAAGTTCTCTGTCTCATTGAAGAGTGTTCCTGTATTTATTTTTTCAATGATATAATCTAAGGCTTTTTATTGAAGGATATATATAGACAGAAAAAAAGAACAATAAAAAAAGTAAGGCTCAATGAACCCTCACAAGGTGAACACTCCCACTTACCAAGCAGTGAAATAGAAATAGAAAGGTACCAGCTTCTTTGAAAGTCCCCTTGAGCCTCCTTCTGATTAGTGCCCATCTCATTTTCAAAGAGTAATTACTGATGTGATTTCTCACATCACAGATTTGTTTTCTCTGGTTTTGATATGTACATATGTGGAATAACTCAGCATGGACACATTTTGCATCTGATTTCTTTTACTGATCATATCGGTTTTGAGATTTATGTTTGGAGTGTGGCAGTAGGTTTCTTATTCTTGTTTTTGTATAGTATTCCACATTTGTTTTATCTATTCTATTCTTGATGGGCGTTTGCATTGTCTTTTGATGTATATTTATGACTCTCTATTGTGTACTTACCTAAAGTAGAATTGCTGTCATAAGGCATGCATATATTCAGCTTAGGGAATATTGCCATGCAATGCGTTGGTAGAAGTGGATTTTACCAATTTCATTCTCACCAACAATGTATGAACATTCTTCCTGTTCAGTGTCCTCTCTCACATGGTCTGGAATTTTCATCTTAGCCATTCTGATAGATAGATAGTAATAGTCCATTATGTTTTTAACTTGAGCTCCCTTTCATATATTTATTGGTCATTAAGATATACTTTGTTATGCAACACCTGTTAATCCTTTGCCTGTTTTATTAATTAAGTTGACTACCTCTTAAAATTAAATTTTAAGAGAACCTTTCATATTTTGAATATAAGTCCTCTGCCAGAAATATTAATTGCAAATATCTCCTCCTTTGATGTGTCTTGAAGTTTCACTCTCTGAAAGTTGTTTTCTAACAATTGGAAGTATTTAACTTTAATATAGTAAAATTAAGCAAAATTTTCTTTATGATGAAAGCTTTTCTATATCCTTATTCATTTGTTTGGCTCAAGCCATACAACATAAAATAGCCTGAATATTAAACAAGTGGGCAGATAGTTTGTGAGTTCTGCTAGGCAGTTAGCAAAAAGATTGAAGTGCATTTAAGAGAGAAATATAGTCAACATTTTGTTTTAGATAGACTCATGAAATTGACTAAAAGAGATTTGTAGGGGAGAGACTTACATCTGATAGATCGATTAGAGACTATTTCAGTCACTTGTGTGAAAGATAATAAGGCTGCAAGGTAAGGCAATAGCAGGGAAATAGGGAGGAGAGAATTAATTCCAGAATAATTTAGATAATCAAATTAATAAGACCTGGTGGTGACCAAGGAAAGGGAGAAAGAGAAATCATGAATGATCCTGGGTATCTGGCCTGAGTGATTAGTTAGACAGCAGTATGGTTAACTAAGACCAGAGCCTATATTTTGAAGAGAAGACTTGGGAATATTCATAGCTTAATGTAGGCTCTATTGAATTTGAAATGCCTATGAGATATATAAGTGAAGATATTCTATTCAAGCATGAAATACCAGTGTATTAGTCCATTCTCATGCTTCTAATAAAGACGTACCTGAGACTGGGTCATTTATAAAGGAAAGAGGTTTAATGGACTCACAGTTCCACATGGCTAGGGAGGACTCACAATTATGGTGGAAGGTGAAAGAAGAGCAAAATCACGACTTACATGGTGGCAGGCAAGAGAGCACGTGCAGGGGAACTCCCATTTATAAAACCCAGATCTCTTGAGACTTATTCACCATTACCACAGCAGCATGGGGAACCACTCCCATGATTCAATTATCTCCACCTGGCCTCACCCTTGACACATGGGGATTATTACAAATCAAGGTGAGATTTGGGTGGGGGTACAGAGCCTAACCATATTAACCAATCTACGTAACTGCTTTTTCTTCTTTTTCCTTTTCATTTTCTACTTTTAAAAAATAATTAACCTACTAAATTGGTAATAAGACCAACAAAACAACAAAAATGCATCTTCCTCACTCCTCCTTCCATCCAGATAGTAGAATGTGAAAATGAGTAACAGCTCACTGTCCCAGCATCCTGCTATTTAGTTGTCACTTCTGGAACCCATGTGCCTGAGGCCTACTCATATCTTCTTCATGGATGATCAGATTCAGGATCCATGGCCCAGCAATTGGTCGTTTCTATGCAGTTTGTAAGGCTAAATAATCAGCAAATCTTTGTTATTTTCATACACTAGGAAAGCTTTGGCCTCATTCTCCTGCTCTGGTCTGCTCTGTTGCCTGGTCAATGTTTCCAGCTCTTTCTAGGTCTGCGGCTTCTTCATGAATTTGTTTCCATATGGCTCATTGTCAACTTCATTCTTATAAGCTCCCTCCTCTGGGGTTTAGGATTGTCTCTCATCTTCATAAAACTTTGAAGAAGTCAAAACTAAATATTTGCCTACAAATGGACATTTTGTTATAACTCCCTGCCTACTGTTTACAAACCACAATGTTGAGTGTTTAATGTCTTTTATGTGTAGCATTTCACTAATAATTTACTTTAGTTGCTTGTACCCTTTAGCCATTTCGATTTCTTACTCCATCAAAGCCAATACAATAAAGAAAAAGAACCACTGCAGCATGAATTATAAATTTAGAGAAAACTGTCCAGTATTGTTAGCACATGAGTTGTCCAGTTACTAAGTTGACACTGTTGCATTGAGCAAAACCATATTTCCTGATGAAGCTACACAGAGAAGGAGTCAGATTCAATTAGTTCTCGGAAAATGGTCATTCTCAAGAGAAAACTGGTGATCTATGTAGCCTCAGAAATACTAATTTCTTCCTGCAATAAAAACAAATATATTTCCTGACTCTTGGAAAAGCACAAAATAGAGGAAACAAAATAAGAAATTTGGAAGAATGTGAATGGCCCTGTGGAGGATTATTTCAGTGAAAAAATGTTGAGAGAAAATGACAAATAGTTACCTGCATTTTAGGGTTGTGATACCTCCACCAAGATATTTTATAGTAGGTATGTTACCCTCAAAACATTGGAAGAAAACAATGCCCCGGATTCTCCCTTTATTTCATGTGTCACCCCATCCCACCCCTGACAACAGACAGAGAAAAGCATGATCCTGTGATCTTGATACGTAAGGATTCCAAAAATCTTGACCCTCGACTGCTGGTGCCCTTGGCTACTGCAGAGATCTGTGCAAGTCATGCCCTCCCCAAGTCTAGAAGTGCCATTCACCTGTCCTAGAGCAGGGCAGTCACTAACCTGCCAACTCTGCAGCCTTGCCAGTGTGAATTAACCCACACTTTTAATAAATGACATTAAATCAAAATTCTTCTATGGGGTTGTCATATTTTAGTAGTATGAGAATATAATTCATTGATTGTCACATAGTAAGAAACATTGCAAATAAGTGCTTAGGCCAGTTGAGTTGGCAATATACTCTTTCTTAGTTTCCTTCTCCCAACTTCTACTTTCTTAACTTCAGTATTTTTATTCCTTTCTCATATGTTTCAATTAACAGTAACAAGAACTTTGAAGCAAAACAACTTTAGGCTTCCAGCCACCTCAACTTACAGGAAACACTTTTAACCAAGGTTTCCCAGTGTCTCAGAAAAAAAAGCCAGCATCACACAGCCCTCCCTGCGGGCCGTTCTTTTCTCAAGGGTTTGGTCTGGTTGGAAGGCAGCACCCGGCATCTGACCTTCATATTGCACATGTACACAGGTGAGATTGAGAAACAGAAAAGAGTAGACCTGCAGACTGGATCAGAAGAAGGAAGAGAAAGAGACAAAAACAGTTTGGGATCCAAAGAGCCTAAACCCTGTTTGGTTTGGCCTTCAGTCATGGCAGCTCAGCAACAGGAAATGCCAGCTCATTAAAGCCTTCACATGGCATCATCAAACGACAGCCATCAGCCCCCTTGGCAAGATTCTCAAGATCACACAGAAGAGGAAAAACAATAGGAACCAACATGAATGTCTAGATTTCCCTTCTAAGACAGGAGTGTTTACTAGGCTGGCTGACTTAGCAAGCTGTTAGCAGAATGAATTTGATTGCCTTGGCAAGGATGAGAGGATGCAGGAGATCTCCCAACTTTGACGCCAGCTTTGAATTCCAGTGATTATCATGTATGCCATGGACCTAATGTCATTTGAGGGATGAAGGTGGCTTGGGTTGGGGATTGCAGAAACATCACCAAAAGTAACCACTACTGATTAACATTGGTCATTTATAGGTGTAAGGGGAACAGGGGTTAGAGGCAGGCAGTAGCCACCCCTGGACACATAGCTTTTTGGATCGAGTTTCCAAGAAGGTGTATTTGTCATGCTTATCACATCTTTGAATATGTCACTTGGGTTATCACCTTCAGTAGGGGATCACTTTGCTCTAAAAACCTCTGGTTAAAAGCCTTCCCTGTGGGGGGATGGACTCTACTTATCTACGGCTCAGAGGCTGTTGAAGAATTTATTGCATTAACAGAACTTCAGTTTTTGTTTTCCAGGGGGAAGAGGAAGAATACTCACCTCTGGTGCTACTTAAGTGGCACCATGGGGCTTCATCCTCTGGGAAGGAACAGGACACTGAAGTAGTGACATATTTGTAAACTGCATGAAGCTCACCACTGACTAATATGTGTGCTTTTGTTTCCCTTGGCCCACTTGATCAGCAGCTTTGCTAACCAGTTTCCACAGCCTCTGAAGTCTTGTTGATATCAAAACCCGTAGCCAAACATGAAATGAAGGCACAAATAGAAATCACTACAGTCCTGTCTTCAGGAAGATTTTTATGATATTCCCCAAACAACTTCCCCAAAGAGACTAAACTTCACTGTGAAATGCATGGCAGCGAAGCAGCAGACACACAGATTCATTCACCATTGAGGAACTTACTTTTGCTTTCAACATCCCAGCTGGCACCCTTAACTCCTCTTGGCATCTATCTCTTTTAATCACACCTTGCTTGGGCAGTGAGGCCAGGCAGATTTAGGCATCCAGAAGGCCCACCGGGATCTGGTACATGCAAGTAGTAGGAAATGGAGGGTGTGTATAATTAAGCAGGAACCGTTAGCCTCAATTGTATCCCAGGTGCATGCAAAGCTTCCTCTTACCTACTGAGCTGCAGTGAACTGTGGTCCACTTGTGAATTTCTCAAAGAGGCTAAACTTCTAAGGCTTTGATTATTACTGCACAAGGCATCCTAGGTTCTGAACTACATTTGAAAATACGATCTGCTCCTCCAAGGGAAATGTATCTCCTTTGTTTTACACTGGTCCACCTGTCTAGGGATACCTTCTCAGTGCTATAACAATGGCTACTATTGTAAATCTGCTCAAATACACACTACTCCTTATTTGTTTATATAGTATTGGTGGTAAGGCAAGGATTTAGGATATATTAAAATGGATGATTTACTTAATAGTATGAGTCATATTCATTGTTGTTCACTCAGCAAGAGTATTTATGTCACTCACACTATATGTGCAAGTCACTATGCACAGGCAAAAGGAAGATCAGTTAAGAAGTGCTTGACTAATGTTTCAGGCACTGTTTAATGGAAAAGCTAAATTAAATACATTATCTCTTAAAAGGCTAAACTACTGAAGATTAAAACTGATGTTTATTCTTCATTTGGTGGGATCTATACATTGGTAGATGAGTCAAGTCTGTTAGTTGTGAGTAACAGAAACAATCTCTGGGTAACTTAATCAGAATAAAGAAAGTAAAGTACATTGGATAGCTCACACAACTTCCGGAGGGGGCACATAACTAGGTTTGGAGGCTATGCAGCCAGATATGACACTATAATAATGTGCAGAATTGTTCAGTGAAACCACCACTGTTGCCATTACTGAGCAGACACTGGTGCTGTCACTAGAACTCCAGCTACCCCTGGGCACTAAGGAGCTACTTCTTCCCACAGAAGAATGACTTGTGCATGGTAGCTGCTTCTTTTGATCATTAGATTCTAAACCAAAGTCTGCAATGGAACATATCTGATATTGACAGAACCTAATTTATATGCACACATTCTAGCTGCATATAGAGGTGGAAAGCCTCTATATAGTACTTCAGTCCCTAAACTGGGAGATGGACATTGCCAAAATTAAGAGAAGAAGAAGGAGAGAAAGAGGGTTATTTGTTTCAAAACCCAGAGCCTGTGCTGCTATTCTCCCATCAGGGTTTGCTGCAATCTCCATGGATATCCTTATCTGCCATAGACCCATTAGTAATATTAATTCCCTAAAATATAAGTAGCATGAATAGCTAGAACCAGGTGGAAAAACTTCTCCTGCTCTGAGCTTGACTGAAAGCTTGGTAGCTTTGTGGGTGAGTAAATCATCAGAGAAACATCCCCGAATGAGGTATATGTGCCCTCCAAAATCTACAGATGTTATTTAAATGTTGTGCTTCTCTCTTAGTTGTAGTATTAAGTGCTGCAACTCTCCCTTTACTGGGAAAGGAATAGTTTGAAAATCCCAGACCACCGGAGCAAAATTTACTGATTTTTCCTTTTGCCTCAAGTCTCCAATATGGCTCAGCATGGAATTATTACTGATCTTATCTTTAGTTAAAATTTTGAATCTGTTTTCATTATGGATTTTTCACATGAACTTTTTTTCAATTATTGCATTTAAATATTTTCTACCTTGATCAAGGTTTTTAAATTGCGTGCCCTTGACAAGTACTGTACTACTGCTGACCCAAGTTCAGATCTATCCTCGGGTGTTCAACTTCCCTGTTTTCACAGGCCTCTGGTTATATTAGGGGAGACAGAGCATGCAGTTCAGAGAGAATAAAGTTCTAGGTAGTAGTATGTGTATGTGAAATGGGTTGGCAGGAAAAATCTCACAGAAAATGTGACATTTGAGCAAAGCCTCAAAAGAGACGAGAGAAGCCTAGATTTGAGTGTACACAGATTAGGTAGATCTTAGAGGAGTACTCCTCGATATGGGCTTTGGAACTTAGTGATTGAGTGACCATTGCCAAACATTTCTCAGAATCACACATTGGGATTATTATCAGCTTTCCCTCCTTGCCTCAGCAACTAAGGTCTCTGCCTCATTGCTTGGCCTCCGATACTCCGGAATTCTTTTCTCTCCACTGAAATTCGGTAGCCAATTTAATACACAAACTTTCACCAGCATCTCTGGCCAACATAAAACACCCATACCCATCCAGAGTTAGTTTCTAAAACACCCTGAGGGTCAATTACAAAGTTAAATCTGAGAGAAAGGGACTTAGGTATTCAAAATAACAACAAATTTCATAGTTGTATATAATATAAATATTATATATATGTAAAATTGCTAATATCTGAAGGATACTTGTGAGAATAGAGTCTTAGAGAACTAGACTAAATAGGGAAGAACATAAATTCAGACTGGTCTGAGTTTATCAATATATGTGTGCACGTACCAGAGTCTGAATTCAGTGTGTGAACTCGAGCACTTAGAAGTGGTTCTAATTTGTTTGCCTGAATGCTTTTCATAAACTTGGGACTCAAGAGTGATCTCCAATATAAAAAGTGGAGATGTCAAAAATACCTTGAAATAGTGTGAGAAAAGAATCCAAACACTCAGGGATTCTACATATTGGAGTGAATTTATCATATGTAATGTACTCACCCACCTCCAACATTTCCCCTCAAGAAGGCCCTGAACACTGTCCTTTAAGACATTAAGAAACAGATTTTTAGGAGACATATTGTTATTGTATTATATATATATATATATCTGTGTTATGTGGATATGTTCAATAGACTTGAATAGAATTACCATTGTCTAAAGAATGTCCTTTGCTCCAAAACTACATTCAAGTTATATCAGAAAAGTAGATACAACCACGATACAAAAGAATTTGTCCCAGGACACAACACTGCAGAAAGAAATCAATGTGGAAAATTAACTCTCTGCCTTTAAGAATTGGTGAGATCTCTCCTCATAACATTTTATGTACCTTAGTACTTTCATTGTAAAACAAGATTAACTTGTTTTAATTAAACAAGATTAATGTTTTATTTTGCAAAATAGCAGAAATTGAAAGGATTCTCCTTGCAATGATTTCCAAGATCTTAAAAGAATGAAAAGTTATCCAAATAAACAGCTTTTAGTACTAAGAAAACATCTATGTCACAAAACAGACATTTAAATGCTAAAATAAATTCTAAATAAATTCGTTGGACCAGTAAGAAACTTAAGTAAAAAATCCCACTTTTCTGAGAGAGGTATTTCTTGAATCTATCTTAAATTATCTAAGACTGCTTACTTCTGCTCTAATCGTTTCAAGAGTTCACTATTGGGATACCCAATTACCTCCTCAACACCCCTGACCTCACGTCTTCCAAAGCTGAAGCTAGGCTCTCAGAGCACACATAGGTTACCTGGGTCTAAATTCCTCATCACCTTAAAGGCTGTTCCCGTAATTTTGAATCACTGGGCTTATATTCATGTTTACCTTTTCATTTTTTATAATGCTTTGGCACATTCATCCTATCACTTGTAATCATATTTTTAATCAGCAGTTTTTCTAATTCTGCTGACACAATCACCACCCCATGTGCCCTTGTTTCACATTTCCCTTGGCAAGTAAAGTAGATTTTTATATAGTCTGGTGTCCTCACTCTTTTCCCTGTCTACACAGAATTATCTTCTTTGAAATACATCTCAACATCAAATCCTTGCACTTTAGCTACAGTGGCACTCCACTGCCAGGCAATTAAATTAAATACTACTGTTTGATATTCAAGGAAATCCAACAACTTGTTCTCTTTATTCTTTAACATGGTTTCTTGCTTGGATCAAGAATGTGTCTGTCAACTCTCACAATAGTTTTGAGTTTTTAAGGGTTCACTTGCCTGTTCAATCATTGCATCTACTTGAAATGTTTCCCCTTCACTTGAATCTACCTGTATCCTTTTTCTCTTGACCACCAGTGTGGCTGTTCTCTGTTCCCTGATATGTATAATTTGCACTTGAGCTCATGATACACCACACTGAAGCATTCTTAGGTCTTTTGTATATGAGTATATGCTGTGCCTTCCATATAAGATTATCACTTTCCTAAGAACAGATGTCTCCCATTTATTTTCCTACCACTCTAGTAATGTTTAAGATGTGTGAATCAAACTTCACTATGTTACCTTAGAAATCACTGATTCTAGTATTTAATGTAAATCCTGTGGACCCCAGAGAGTTAATGGATGAACTTCAGAAAATTGATGACATCCCCTCCCCAAGATTGTGGTCTACACATAAAATGTTAAGAATACTGTTCTATTTGAACAAGAGTAACTTCACAGATGAAGAAACTGAAATCCAAGGTCAGAAAACTAACTTGCTTGAGGAGAATAGACTTTCAAGTCCTTGTGCCTTTTAATTTCTGAACTCAATTACATATACTCTTGGGGATATAAAATTCCATGAAAGGTCTTCAAAATCCATTACTCTGCCTGCAGGCAGAATTTGTCATAAAGATTGCAGCAGATGCAACCCGTGACACTATTAAAGATCTCCTGGGACAGGAATTTTATAATTTCCTTCAGTTTACTTTCATGGAAACATAAAACCAACCTCTTACAGCAACCGCTACATTATATTACTTCACTTTCTTATATCCTGAAACACACACACACACAGGGCCTTCTATTTAGGAGGAGATCAAACAAAAAGTGTAACTTACCTCACTTATACTCTCTACCAAATATTATTTTAATTTGAGCTTCATTTGAACATGAAAATTAAACAAAAGTAATACCAAATTAGTTTTTTAAAACTTTTTATTTTATTTTATGTTAGGTTCTGAGATACACCTGCAGAATGTGCAGGTTTGTCACATAGGTAAACGTGTGCCATGGTGGTTTGCTGCACCTATCAACCCGTCACCTAGGTATTAAGCTCTGCATGCATTAGTTATTCTTCCTGATACTCTCCCTCCCCCAGCAACCCCAAAATAGGCCTCATTGTGTGTTGTTCCTCTCTCTATGTCCATGTGTTCTTTCAGATCCCACTTATACATGAGACTATGTAGTGTTTGGTTTTCTGTTCCTGTGTTAGTTTGCTGAGAATAATATCTTCCAGCTGCATCCATGTCCCTACAAAGGACATGATCTCATTCCTTTTCATGGTTGCATAGTATTCCATGGTGTATATGTACCATGTTTTCTTTATCCAGTCTATCATTGATAGGCAATTGGGTTGATTCCATGTCTTTGCTATTTTAATAGTGCTGCAGTGAACATATGCATGCATGTATCTTTGTAACAGAAAGATACGCATGCATGTATGTTTTATGGCTGCATAGTATTCCATGGTGTATATGTACCACATTTTCTTTATCTAGTCTATCACTGCTGGGCATTTGGGCTTATTCCAAGTTTTTGCTGTTGTGAATACTGCTGCAATGAACATATGCATGCATGTATCTTTGTAACAGAATGATTTATAAGCTTTTTGTATAAACCCAGTAAAGGGATTGCTGGGTCAAATGGTATTTCTGGTTCTAGGTCTTTGAGGAATGACTACACTGTCTGCCACAATAATTGAAGTAATTTACATTCCCAACAACAGTGTAAAGGCATTCCTAGTTATCCACAGCCTCACCAGCATCTGTTGGTTCTTGACTTTTTAATAGTCGCCATTCTGGCTGACATGAGATAGTATCTTATTGCTGTTTTAATTTGCATTTCTTTAATGATCAGTGATGTTGAGCATTTTTCTCATACGTTTGTTGGCTACATAAATGTCTTATTTTGAGAAGTGTCTGTTTATGTCCTTTGCCCACTTTTTAATGGGGTTGTTTGGTGTTTTTCTTGTAAATTTGTTCAAGTTCCTTGTAGGTTCTGGATATTAGACCTTTGTCAGAGGGATAGATTGCAAAAATTTTCTCCCATTCTGTAGGTTGTCTGTTTACTCTGATGATAGTTTCTTCGGCTATGCAGAAGCTGTTCAGTTTAGTTAGATGCCACTTGTCAAATTTTGATTTTGTTGCAATTGGTTTTGGCATTTTTGTCCTGAAATCTTTGCCTGTGCCTATGTCCTAAATGATATTGCCTAGATTTTCTTCTAGGATTTTTATAGTTTGGGGTTTTTAAATCTTTAATCCATCTTCAGTTAATTTTTGTATAAGGGTAAGGAAGGGGTCCAGTTTCAATTTTTGCATATGGCTAGCCAGTTCTCCCAGCACCATTTATTAAATAGGGAATCTTTTCCCCATTGCTTGTTTTGGTCAGGTTTGTCAAAAATCAGATGATTGTAGATACATGGTCTTATTTCTGAGGTATCTATTCTGTTCCATTGGTCTACATGTCTGTTTTTGTACCGGTACCATGATGTTTTGGTTACTTAAGTCTTGAAGTATAGTTTGAGATCAGGTAGTGTGATGCCTCCATCTTTGTTCTTTTTGCTTAGAATTGCCTTGGCTGTATGGGCTCTTTTTTGGTTCCATATGAATTTTAAAGTAGTTTTTTTTTCCTCTAATTTTGTGAAAAATGTCAATGCTAATTTAATGGGAACAGCATTGAATCTATACATTACTTTGAGCAGTATGGCCATTTTCATGATATTGACTCTTCCTATCCATGAGCATGGAATGTTGTCCATTTGTTTGTGTCCTCTCTGATCTCCTTCAACAGTGGTTTGTAGTTCTTGAAGAGGTCTTTCACTTCCCTTGTTAGCTGTATTCCTCAGAATTTTCTTCTCTTTGTAGCAATTGTAAATGGGAGTTCATTCATGAGTTGGCTGTCTGCTTGTCTATTGCTGATGTAGAGAAATGCTTGTGATTTTTGCACATTGATTTTGTATCCAGAGACTGCTGAAGTTGCTTATCAGTTTAAGAAGCTTTTGGATTGAGATGATGGGGTTTTCCAGATATAGAGTCATGAAATCTGTAAACAGAGACAGTTTAACTTCCTCTCTTCCTGTTTGAATATACTTTATTTCTTTCTCTTGCTTGATTGCCCTGGCCATGACTTCCACTACTATGTTGAATAGGAGCAGTAGGAAAATGTGTCCTTGTCTTGTGTTTGTTTTCAAGAGGAATGTTTCCAGCTCTTGCCCATTCAGTATGATATTGGCTGTGTGTTTGTCATAAATGGTTCTTATTAATTTTAGTCATGTTCCATCAATACCTAGTTTATTGAGAGTTTTTAACATGAAGGGATGATTAAGTTTATCGAAGACCTTTTCTGTGTCTATTGAGATAATCATGTGGTTTTTGTCTTTAGTTCTGTTTATGTGATGAATTGCATTTATTGATTTGCATATGTTGAACCAGCATTGCATCCCTGGGATGAAGCTGAGTTGATCATGGTGAATAAGCTTTTTAATGTGCTGCTGGACTCAGTTTGCCTGTATTTTATTGAGGATTTTTGCATTGATATTCGTTAGGAATATTGGCTTGAAGTTTTCTTTTTTTGTTGTATCTCTGCCAGATTTTGGTATCATATAAAGAGTTACAGAGAAGTTCCTCCTTTTCAATTGTTTGGAGTAGTTTCAGAAGAAATGGTGTCAGCTCCTCTTTGTACCTCTAGTAGAATTCAGGTGTAAATCCATCTGTTCCTGGGCTTTTTGTGGTTGGTAAGCTATTTATTACTGCCTCAAATTCAGAACTTATTATTGGTCTATTCAGGGATTCAGCTTCTTCTTGATGCAGTCTTGGGAGGGTGTATGTGTCCAGAAATTTATCCATTTCTTCTAGATTTTCTAATTTATTTGTATAGATGTATTTATGGTGTACTCTGATGGTTGTTTGTATTTCTGTGGAGTCAGTGGTGTTATCCTTTTTAATATACTGTATTAGGTCAATTTGATTCTTCTCTACTTCTTTATTAGTCTAGCTAGCCGTCCATCTATTTCATTAATTTTTTCAATAAATCAGTTCCTGGATTCATTAATTTTTTATGTATTTTTCATGTCTCTATTTCCTTCAGTTTTGCTTTGATCTTGGTTACTTCTTGTCTTCTGCTAGCTTTGTGGTTTGTTTGCTCTTGGTTCTCTAGTTCTTTTAGTTGTAATATTAAGATGTCAATTTGAGATCTTTCTAGCTTTTTGATGTGGGCATTTAGTGCTATAAGTTTCCTTCTTAACACTGCTTTAGCTGTGTCCTAGAGATTCTGGTTCATTGTCTTTTTGTTCTCATTGGTTTCAAAGAACTTCTTCATTTCAGCCTTAATTTCATTATTTACCCAGGAGTCATTCAGGAGTAGATTGTTCAATTTCCATATAGTTGTGTGGTTTTGAGTGAGTTTCTTAATCTTCAGTTCTAATTTGATTGAGCTGTGTGGTTGGGAGACTGTTTTTAATGATTTTAGTTGTTTTGCATTTACTGAGGCATATTTTATTTCTAATTATGTGATAAATTTTAGAGTACGTGCCATGTGCCACCGAGAAGAATGTATTTTATGTTGATTTTGGGTGGACATTTCTGTAGATATCTATCAGATCTACTTGAACCAGAACTGAGTTTAAGTCCTGAATATCTTTGTTAATTTTCTGTCTTGATGATCTTTCTAATATTGACAGTGGGGTGTTAAAGTCTCCCACTACTATTGTAAGTCTTTTTGTAGGTCTCTAAGAACTTGTTTTATGAATCTGGGTGCTCCTGTATTGAGTGCATAGCTCTTCTTGTTGAATTGAACCCTTTACCATTATGCAATGCCTTTCTTTGTCTTCTTTGATCTTTGTTGGTTTAAAGTCTGTTTTCTCAGTAACTAGTATTGCAATCCCTGCTTTTTTCTGCTTTCCATTTGCTTGATCGATTTTTCTCCATCCCTTTATTTTAAGCCAATGTATATCTTTGAACACGAGCTGGGTCTCTTGAATAGAGCACACTGATGGGTCTTGACTCTATCCAGCTTGCCATTCTGTGTCTTTTAATTGGGGCATTTAGCCCATTTACATTTAAAGTTAATGTTGTTATGTGTGAATTTGATACCGTCATCATGATGCTAGCTGGTTATTTTGCAGACTTGTTGATGCAGTTGCTTCAAGGTGTCAATGGTGTGTTACTTCAATGTGTTTTTTTAGTGGCTGGTAATGGCTTTTCCTTCTCATATTGAGGCTTTCTTCAGTAGCTCTTGCAAGGCAGGCCTGGTGGTAATGATTTCCCTCAGCATTTTCTTGTCTGAAAAGGATTTTATTTCCCCTTCGCTTGTGAGGCTTAGTTTAGCTGTATATGAGATTCTGGGTTGCAAATTATTTTTATTAAGAATGTTAAATATTGGCCCCCAATCTCTTCTAGCTTTTAGGGTTTCTGCTGAGAGGTCCACTGTTATTCTGATGGTCTTCCCTTTGTAGGTGATATGGCTGTCTCTCTGGCTGTCCTTAATATTTTTTCCTTCATTACAATCTTGGAGAATCTGATGATTATGTGTCTTGGGTTTCATCTTCTCATGGGGTATCTTACTAGGTTCTCTGGATTTCCTGAATTTGAATGTTTGCCTGTCTTGCTAGGTTGGGGAAGTTCTTGTTGATGATATCCTAAAGTATGTTTTCCCACTTGGTTCCCCCTTCCCTGTCTCTTTCAGGTACCCCAATCAGTCATAGGTTTTGTCTTTTCATATAATTCCATAGTTCTTAGAGATTTTATATTTCCTTTTTATTCTTTTTTCTCTAATCTTGTTGCCTGACTCATTTCAGAAAGATAGTCTTCAAACTCTGAAATTCTTCCCTATATTTGGTCTCTTCGGCTACTGATACTTGTGGTTGCATTGTGAAGTTCTCATGTTGTGTTTTTCAGCTTCATCAGGTCATTTATCTTCCTCTCTAAACTTGTTATTCTGGTTAACTGCTCCTGTAATGTTTTATCGTGGTTCTTAACTTCTTTGCATTAGGTTTGAACATGCTCCTTTAGTTCAGAGAAGTTTGTTATTACCCACCTTCTGAAACCTACTTGTCAGTTCATCCATCTCAGCCTCAGCCCAGTTCTGTGCTCTTGCTGCAGAGGTGTTGTGATCATTTGGAGGAGAAGGGACACTCTGGCTTTTTGAGTTTTCAGCATTGTTTCATTGATTCTTTCTCATCTTCCTGGGCTTATCTAGTTTCAATTTTTGAGGCTGCTGACCTTTGGATGGGATTTTTGTGGAGACTTTTTTGTTGATTCTGTTGTTGTTGCTTCCTGTTTGTTTTTCTTTTAACAGTCAGGTCCCTCTTCCATATGGCTGCTGTGGTTTGCTGGGGGTCCACTCCGGACCCTATTCTCCTGGTCCCTTCTACTCCTGGACGTGTCACCAGTAGAGGTTACAGAATAGCAAAGATGGCTACCCGCTCCTTCCTCTGGGAGCTCCATCCCAGAGGTGCACCAAGCTGATGACAGTGGGACTACTCCTGTATAAGGTGTCTGGTGACCCCTGTTTGAGGGTCTTACTGAGTCAAGAGGCACAGGATCAGGGACTCACTTAACAAAGCACTCTGGTTGTCCCTTGGAGGAGGGAGTGCGCTGTGCTGGGGGAATTCCACTCATCCAGACTGCCTGGATTCCTCAGAGCCAGCAAGGAAAAAGATTAAGTCAGCTAATCCACAGAGACCATGGCCACTTTTCCCCCCAGGGGCTCCATCCCAGGGAGATCAGTGCCCTGTCCATAAACCCCTGGCTGGAGTTGCTGAAATTCCCACAGCGAGACCCTGCACAGTGAGGAGGGATGCATCCAGGTCAAGCCTAAAACAACAGTCTAGCCACAGTCTGCTACAGACACTGTGCTGCACTTGGGGAATTCCTCCTGGGTCCAGACTGCCCAGTCTCCCCAGGATTGGCAGGGGAAAATTGCAGACTGGAGCTGCAGTGATGGCTGCCAGCCCTCCCCTCTGGAGCTTAGTCATCTTAGGCAACAGGCAGCCAAAGTGATGGCGGCTACCCCTCCTGCCAGAACTCAGTAGTCTTAGGCAGTCTCAGCCAAGCAGCCACTACAAATCTGCACAAGTTTGTGTTTGGGACCCAAGATCCTGGTGGCATGGGCTCATGAGGGGATCTCCTGATCCACAGGTTGCACAGATCCATGTTTTAAGCATGATTTCCTAGCCAAGGTAGCACAACCACTCATCACATCCCTTGGCTGGGGGTGGGAGCTCCCCTTGCCCCATGTGCCTCCTGGGTAGGCCATCACTCTATCCTGCTTCTCCTTGCTTTCCGTGGGTCACTCCAACTGCCTAGTCAGTCCCAGTGAGAGAACCTGGATACCTTAGTTGCCAGTGCAGGATTCACTGTCTGTTTTTGTTCTCAAGGGGAGCCTCTGAGAGCTGTTACTAGTCAGCTATCTTCCCAAATTAGCTTTTTTTTTTTACATAAAAACTCAGGTTGAAATCTCACAGTTATCCAAAAACCCCTCAGCCAAAGAAACAACTATTTATGCTTATTAAAAGAAAAACTCCAGCTGAATTAAATTTAAAGGAGTTTAATTGAGCAATGAACAATTCACAAATTGGGACGCCCCCAGGATTGCAGCAGATTCAAAGAGACTCCAGGGGTACCTGTGGTCAGAACAATTTTAGAGAGAAAAAAGTAAAGTAATGTACAGAAATCAGAAGTAAGGTACAGAAACAGCTGGATTGGTTATAGGTTGGCATTTGCTTTATTTCAACACAGTTTGAACACTCAGCAGTACAGGAATGGTTGAAGTATGGCTGCTGGGATTGGTCAAGACTCTGCTATTGTTACAGGTGCATACTACTAAGTGAGATTTTCAATCTTGTCTACCCCGTAAGTTACGTTGCAGTTCATCTAAAAGGATTCAAATATAGAAATACAGTGTCCTTCTCATGCCATATTTAAGCCTCAACTTTAACATGCCGTTAGCATGTCATGTTTGTTCTTTCTTTGTGGAATTGAAATTAGAAATGAAAATCCCTGCTTTGACCTATGCTTGTGGAGAAATAGCTGGGTAGTAGAAGAGTCTCTGACCAAGAGATAGCACCCTTAAGCCATCTGAGGACTACAAAGGACTTCTTATTGGGGATGGAACATGATTTTTCTTTTTCTTAAGTTTAATGCCTCCTCTAGTGCCCAGGAATCTCTTTCCTTCCCTCGTAGCCCCTCAAACAGTGTTTTGTCCTTACTCTACAGCAAGCGCAGGATTTTGAGTGATTTGCACTTTCTAGGTTCAAGTGAAACTATTTCAAATAATCCCCGTTTCCATCTCCAGGTATCTGTGGTGCTGGGAAACAATAGGAAAGATTGAAAATGATGGTTTCCAAAAGCAATCTCCCAATAGTGTTCTTCTTCAAAATAATATTTTATAAAATAGGTTGCTATTTATAGGGCCATTTATGTACAGAATCAAAGGGCCTTAGTATAAAAGTAGCTTAACCATTTTTGCTTTCCTTCAGCTGAATTATTATTGATATTAATGGGAGAAAAATAAACTATTTAAACAAGAGTGATCCTCAATGCACAGGGCTAAAGTGAAAAAATAGACAACTTAGGAATTGGAGAAATAAAGGCTGAGGAAGATGGATCAAACAAGTTCTAGCTACTGCTCAGAAACAATCCAGATGACTGAGAAATACGAAGTTCAAAAGAGGAATTCAAGCTTGACCTGTAATAACTTTGGGAAAGGATGTAGAGCCAGCTGACAGCATCATTGTTAGAGAGGTTTGCTTGAATATGGATATGAGACCAAGAAGTTGAATAAGAGAGTTGGTATGGATAGATGGTTGAAAATAAAATCAAGTTCCCCTTCAGCAAGTTTCACATGCAAGGAGAAAGGTGCGTGAGTAAAGATAAAGCAGGCTTTTTTCCTTTCCAAAGGGAGATTCTTCTTTGAGAGATCTGCCTGCCTGCCTGCCTGTCTGCCTGTCTGAGGTCCTGACTTCCCTAGGAAATTGTTTAGGGTCTGCATTGTTATATTTTGGAAGATTGTCTATATTCTGAAAACATATGATGGAGTGCTGCCTAAACACTGAAGATTGGATAGTCAGAAGTTGCTGCTCCTTTCCCAGGGTTATTTCTCCACAGGGAGTGCAAAAATAGCCATTTCCCTTTTTCAGTGGCACTGTGGTTGACTGGACACTTATGACATAAGAACTATACTTCTTTGGCCAAATGCTACTCTTATTTCAAAGTGTTTTTTGAATAGGGCTTGGTCTGAAAAAGGGAGATAGCGAAGTCTTAGTATGAAGAGGCAGTCTGTTTTGATCATTCTTCCTAGTTCTTGTTTTTCATGGGGTGAGAAGTCTTTTCGTAATAGAAAGTCAAAAGGCATTATTGTTTCTTCCTCATGCATCAGTCCCTTACCAAATTGTATAGAAAACTGGTAGCAAAAGAGAACTGTGGGGGAGAAGGAAGGAGGAGGGAGAGAGTGACATTCTTGTATATTGTCAAAGACATATATGCATTGCAACGGGAGGGCAATGATTCCTCTGGGGTTTGAAAGATTAAAAAAGGTGGTTTTTTTTTGTTTTTTTTTTAATTGAAATGTGACTTGTTCTTGAAATTTCTCAGAATACTTTTTGTACTCTTTATTGCTTCACATGTGTCATTTCTGTCAATGTAAAATCACCAGAGTTTCTCTGAATTTTAGCAGACTAGGCAGCACACAGTAGGTCAATAAAACCTTGAAACTTAAGACTACTCTCTAATGAAACTGGTTTTCCTAAGCCATTTATAAATTAAGCGGAAAGAAGATGATTTAACAAGTTTTTACAGACAGGTAGGCTTTTTGTATTCTGTTAAAGCTCTGGTGCTAACATAAAAATAAGTTAAAACATATTCTATTAATATGTGTTGGTTTTTGTTCATTTTCTCTTCATTGTATATTGAAGGTGAATTGAAGTATTACTATATAATAAAACATACAATTTTCAAATGAAGCTTTATTTGTAAGTTTAATGATTAGACTTCTAAATGTGTTTTTGTCTTCTTGTCTTTAAAAATAAATGACTGTTATAGGAAAAATAAAGAAAATTTATTCTTCTTAAATTGTTTAAAGTAAAGGAACATTTCAACTTTCAACATGAAACATGGTCTGAAAGTTAAAATGAAGAAAGGCGAAGAAAGAGATAGATTTAAAATGATGGTCTAGAATTTATAATTTTGTCTTAAAAGACAAAAATGGTAGAAAGAGAAATAAAAATGATGCTTTTGTGACTTTGCTAAGCGAAACTCACACTTCTATACTTACAATTGTAGAAAAGAGTTATTACAAGAAATAATTAACAAGATAAATACAAAATATAAAGTAATAAATTACTCAAGAGCTTCTGAATAATCCTACAACTAAGGAAGAGTAATAAGAATCTGCTCTCTATCTTAAAAGATATTTTAAAAAATAATATACATGACAAATACCTGTAACATACTGCTTTTTAATGGCTTAGAGATGAGTAAACATAATTTTTAAAATCCAAATTAAAGCTTGATAAACTCAAACTCATTTGTTTTTTTTTTATATATAGCTTTTCCCTACTAAATCGGTGTGCTGAAAAATATATTTCAAGTCACACATGTATTATTTCCATACCACCTAAGTGAAGTACTTTACAGAATTCTTTTTTTATTTCAAAATTTTTGGAGTACAAGTGGTTTTTGGTTACACTGACAAATTGTATAGCAGTGAAATGTTAATGTGCATATCACCTGACTGCTGGACATTGTACCCAATACGTGGATTTTTTATTCATCACCCTCCCAACCTTCTTAGTCCTCCATAGTTCATTGTATCACTCTGTATGCCTCTACACACCCATAGCTTAGCTCCCTTTTATGAGTGAGAACATACAGTATTTAGTTTGTCATTCCTGAGTTACTAAGTTTACTTTAAAGAACAAGTGACAAGCACTTCAGCTTGCACTAACACTAAAGTTTAGACAAATCATCCACATGTAGGAAAATATTCATAAAAGATGACAAAAAGATTACTGAAGGTGACTCCTATTAGATGTCTTATTTAAATTGAAATCAGTCCACCAAGTAAAGTTTTAATTTAATCTGATAGCTACTACACTCCAAGAATCATTCATTAGGGAATGATTTACTATCTAATTAACTCAAAAAGGCATAAGTCATAAATGTACATCTATTTATTAATTAACACATTAGTTGTGACTGGAATCCCTGTATGTTTCACATTAACATTTACCAACATAACCCAGGGGAAATGATTTTAATGAACTTGTACTAATAGCCTTTTGAACATAATCTTCAATGGAGTAGTTCTAACAAAACAAATGACTGAATCATCTTCAATATTTTTAATTACTGTTTTTGAATTCAAAGAGAAAGAAAGATTATTTATAGTTATGGCTATAGTTTCCTTCTAATTATATTTATCTTTTTCTTTATTTCTAAGAGCCATGGGATATGAGAATCTCTGTTCTAGAAAAAAATATTTCTTTTTGTGAAAATTATCAATTTTAATGAATATTTTTTGAATGACTTCTGTGAGCCCATAACAAAATAGCACTTTTAGTAAAATGAAAAGTATAAGAGCAGACCAGCATATGGTCACAACGTAAGAAGCTTAAAATTTATTTTAGAAAACAAGTCTGCTTGTATACAGAGATATAGACCAATGGAACAGAACAGAGTCCTCAGAAATAATACCACACATCTACAGCCATCTGATCTTTGACAAACCTGAGAGAAACAAGAAATGGGGAAAGGATTCCCTATTTAATAAATGGTGCTGGGAAAATTGGCTAGCCATAAGTAGAAAGCTGAAACTGGATCCTTTCCTTACTCCTTATACGAAGATTAATTCAAGATGGATTAGAGACTTAAATGTTAGACCTAATACCATAAAAACCCTAGAAGAAAATCTAGGTAGTACCATTCAGGACATAGGCATGGGCAAGAACTTCATGTCTAAAACACCAAAAGCAACGGCAGCAAAAGCCAAAATTGACAAGTGGGATGTAATTAAACTAAAGAGCTTCTGCACAGCAAAAGAAACTACCATCAGAGTGAAGAGGCAACCTACAGAATGGGAGAAAATTTTTGCAATCTACTCATCTGACAAAGGGCTAATATCCAGAATCTACAAAGAACTCAAACAAATATACAAGAAAAAAACAAACAACCCCATCAAAAAGTGGGCAAAGGATATGAACAGACATTTCTCAAAAGAAGACATTCATACAGCCAACAGACACATGAAAAAATGCTCATCATCACTCGCCATCAGAGAAATGCAAATCAAAACCACAATGAGATACCATCTTACACCAGTTAGAACGGCAATCATTAAAAATTCAGGAAACAACAGGTGTTGGAGAGGATGTGGAGAAATAGGAACACTTTTACACTGTTGGTGGGATTGTAAACTAGTTCAACCATTATGGAAAACAGTATGGCGATTCCTCAAGGATCTAGAACTAGATGTACCATATGACCCAGCCATCCCACTACTGGGTATATACCCAAAGGATTATAAATTATTCTACTACAAAGACACATGCACACGTATGTTTATTGCAGCACTATTCACAATAGCAAAGACTTGGAATCAACCCAAATGTCCATCTGTGACAGACTGGATTAGGAAAATGTGGCACATATACACCATGGAATACTATGCAGCTATAAAAAAGGATGAGTTTGAGTCCTTTGTAGGGACATGGATGCAGCTGGAAACCATCATTCTTAGCAAACTATCACAAGAAGAGAAAACCAAACACCGCATGTTCTCACTCATAGGTGGGAACTGAACAATGAGATCACTTGGACTCGGGAAGGGGAACATCACACACTGGGGCCTATCATGGGGAGGGGGGAGGGGGGAGGGATTGCATTGGGGAGTTATACCTGATATAAATGATGAATTGATGGGTGCTGACGAGTTGATGGGTGCAGCACACCAACATGGCACAAGTATACATATGTAACAAACCTGCACGTTATGCACATGTACCCTAGAACTTAAAGTATAATAAAAAAAAAAAGAGAGAGAAAAAAAAAGAAAATACTTTATAGTAAAAAGTATATATTACATGAAAAATTTTAAAAAATATATTTCAAAATGTAAAACAAAACAACATACAAAATGAAAAGAGGAATAAATTCCATGGCTTCAGATAAAAAGTATTTCAAGGGAACTGGAAAGACTTAAATGAAATTGATCCCATGAAGAAGAAAGGGAAATGTCATATGAAATTAGAGAAATGATAGAGCATGTTGTTATATCATTTTAACATCAGAAGAGATTATAAAAGTGATCTGAGATACCTACTCAATATCGTGCTGAAGGTCAAATGCTGATATCAATCCAGTATGGGTGCTTGTGCAAGAGAAAGAGAGAGAGAGAGAGAGAGAGAGAGAAAGAGAGAGACAGATTTACTATAGGCTAATTATATGTCAAGGACTCTTCTAAGCATTTTAAATATTATTTTATTTAATCTCTTCAAAATTCTATGAAGGAATTATGTTTATTCAATTTGACATTAGGTTTAAGAAAACAAAGATTAGCAATGTTAAGTAGCTTATTCGGGTTACACAGTGAAAGTCTGAGCCAACATCTGAACCCAAGCAGGTTAATTCAAATAACATAATATTGCATATTGCCTATAATATTGCAGGGCCATATGGGATGGTCTGAAGGCATGAGCTCCGGATCAGGGCTACCTGGGTTTGGATCTCTGCCCCATTTTTTACTTGCTCTGGGTCTTGGAATGAATCACTCAAAAGCTCTGAGCCTCAGTTTCTTTGTCTGCAAAATGGGAAAAATAATGATACCTAACTTATTGGACTGGTAACTGAATAATATATAAAATAATAAAATAGTACCTAGTTTATACTAACTACTTAAAACACATTAATAGTAGTGGTGACTGTACTGCTATACTAAACCTTTGTAAAAGGATATGTTCCACCTATGAAGGAATTAATTGAAAATACAGTTTTGCTCCTAAAGTGAGCAATGTTTACCATGCTCCCAGAACATGCAGTATTGTTCCTATTTGCAAATCTGTCTATCTTTGTTTATAGGAAAATATTCATTAGCCAGATCCAGATGCCACAGTCAACTCTACCATTTAGTAAGCTCAGCTATCTTCATTTGGACCAAAGGGTGGGCGGCATACTGGACACCTTTAGTGCAGCTCAGCTTGAGTCCATTAGTACCAGATGACAAAGACCATTTTTTTTTCTTTTTTTTCCCCCATTATTTTCAACTTTTATTTTATGTTCCAGGATACCCATGCAGGTTGGTTATATAGGTAAATTACATGCCTTGCAGGTTTGGGGTACACATTATATTGCCACCCAGGTAACCAGCATAGTACCCAATAGGTAGTTTTTTGATCTTCACTGTCCTCCTACCTTCCACCTTCAAGTAGGCCCTGTTGTCTGTTGTTCGGTTTTTTTGTGTTCATATGTACTCAATGTTTAGCTCCCACTTACAAATGAGAACATGTAGTATTTGGTTTTCTGTTCCTGTGTTAGTTTGCTTAGGATAATGGCCTCCAGATCCATCCATATTGCTGTGAAGGACATGATCTCATTCCTTTTTGGCTGCATAGTATTCCATGGTGTATACTTACCACATTTTGTTTATCCAGTCTACCACTGATGGACAGTTAGGTTGATTTCATGTCTTTGCTATTGTGAATAGTGCTGTCATGAACATACGCGTGCATGTGTTGACAAAGACCATTCTTGCAGGAACCTTTGTCTCATGTTTCCGCCCAATGGCATCTCACATGTCCATGTCTATTCTATAGTATAGAATTGATATAGAAACTATACCCAATCCTTATAGTCCTTTTTCTAATGGACTCATTCATGTTTATTCTAATACACATGAGTCACAAGGGGATTTGGTAAGGAGGAATCCCAGCAATAGTTGCAATTCTAACTCATACCTCACTCACTTCTGATGGTCAGCCCTAATGTTTATCATAAGGCCAAAGCCCCTCTTTTTTTCATGATGGTCTCTCTTTCAGAGTTCCCTGAAATCAGGCTTTCATGTTTATTTAGCACCAATCCTGAGTTTCCTAATGATACATTTCTTTGTTAGTTAGTTTGTTTGTTTTACTTGTGATACCTTTATATTTTATTTTACTTGTGTCTCTTTCTTCTTTTCTTCAGCCTTAGTTGTTCCTTATTGATATAATATGACTTAGATATGTGTGAATTTAAAGATTCTATTTTTACATCATAACACCAGCTAATTATGAGTAAATTGTAGTGAAAATCAGATTTTCCAGCATAATTTTAATCTTTAAAGGAGAGTTTAAAATCTTAATATGAATAAAATATATCTTCCTCCAACTTCTCATAGTCTGCCAGTATTATTACATTTTCTCAAAAGAAAGCAGAGCAAAAGCTAATGAAATAGTCTTGCTAACAAAGTGTCTTTGTTAGGGTATTTGAAGGTAAATATCTTTTGGAAAATGTATAGGCAAGAGGAAAATCTTTTTGTTTGCTCTGTCACCCAGGCTGGAATGCAGTGGCACGATCTCAGCTTACTGTAACCTCCACCTCCTGGGTTCAAGCGATTCCCCTGCCTCAGCCTCCCAGATAGCTGAGACTACAGGCACATTTCCCCACACCCAGCTAATTTTTTATATTTTTAGTACAGAAGGGGTTTCACTGTGTTAGCCAGGATGGTCTCAATCTCCTGACCTTGTGATCCGCCTGCTTCAGCCTCCCAAAGTACTGGGATTACAGGAGTGAGCCATAGCCCCCCACGGAAAATATGTCATTTTTATACTTTTTTCTAACTGTATTTATTATGGAAAGAAATATTGTAAGCACAAAGCAAAAACAAAAAGCAATTACTCATAATATAATCACTTAAGCTAATGAACATTTAATGTTGATATATCTGATCCCAGTTCATATCTGTGATATATACACAGATTTATATGTGAGAAAACATAGTATGCATAATATTATTAAGATGTACTGAATGTTTGTGCTTTACCTGTCTTTGTTATGCCTGTGTGTTACTACTTCTACCCAACGAGGCACTGTTTACCAACAATTCCCAAAAGCGTTCATGTGAACTGTAATAAAATTGTTGAAAAACAAGTGCAGCCAAGATAACCATAAAAAATTGGAGTAGAAGTTTATACAAATCTACAAGGAGTCCATTTTCTTTCATATTGCTTTTCTACTGTTTTCAAGTTTTTGCTGTACTTTAGAAAAACATTGTAAGTCTTAGATGATGAATTTGTTCATTCATTCATTCAGGAGTTTGATCATTTAGCAAATATTTATTGTGCACTTCAATATTTTTGGAACATAAGTCCTGATAATCAGCAACAACCAAAGTCATCGAAATTCTAGCCCTCAGGAAGCTTGCATCTGAGTGGAGGAGATAGACCATGAATGTATAAATATCTAATATATTTGGTAATGAGGTAATGAGGTAAAAATCAGTGTCAACCAATAAAGATAGATTGGAAGGATGTGTTGTTCACAAAGTGTGCTCAGTAAAGGCCCCCTGAGAAAACTGGATCTCAGCAAACATCAAAAAAAGAGGGAAACTAACCATGTGTCTCTGTGAGGGAAGAGCTTCACACATCAAGGGGACGCTGTGTGCAGGGTGCCTGGGCTGTGGGCTTTCTGGGTATATTAGCCCGTTCTTATGCTGCTAATAAACACATACCCGAGACTGGGTAATTTATGCAGGAAAGAGGTTTAATTGAGTTACAGTTCAGCATGACTTGGGAGGCCTCAGGAAACTTACAGTCATGGTGGAAAAGGAAGCAAACACACCCTTCTTCACATGGCAGAAGCAAGGAGAAGTGCTAAGCAAAAGGGGGAAAAGTCCCTTATAAAACCACCAGATCTAGTGAGAACTCACTCACTGTCAGGAGAACAACATGAAGGTAACTCCCTCCATGATTCAATTACCTCCCACCAGTTTTCTCCCATGACACATGGGGATTATGGGAACTACAATTAGAGATGAGATTTGGGTGGGGACATAGCAAACCATGTCACTGGGCTAGGGAAGCCAGTGAGGCTGGAGAGCAGGGCAGAGGGAAGTGGGAGGAAGTGAGGTCAGAAAGCCAGACAGAAGCCCGGATCACACACAACTTGGCAGAACACCAGAAGGAATTTCAGTATTATTTTGCATGAAGTAAAAGTCACTGGAAAGTTTGAGCGGAGTGGCCAGATCTGACCTCCTTTTAAAGAATCACATTGGCTGCTGGGTAGAAAAGAAGGATCAAAGGTGAAGGCCAGGAAGCAAGTTAGCGGACTAAAGTGGTAGAGATGAAGTGGTGAGAAATGATTGAGTTCTGGATACATCTTGGAGTTTTGCTGAGGGACAAAATTTAACAATTACTAGCAAGTTTTGTGACCCATAGCAAAAGGAATATAGTTTGTATTTTTATCATTATTATTCAGAAAGGATGAAACAGAAGAGGTCCCTACTTAGGAAAAAATTATTCCATATCAAAATGTTGGTGAATAATAATACATTTTAGGCTTATAGTGAAAATTACAATTTTAAAACAGATTATGTCTTTTTTAGCAATTACTAGAGTTGGCTTAGTCGCTCTCATTACCTAAATCAGAGTTTCTCCACAATGGCACTATTGACATTTTGGTCTGGATTATCTGTTGTAAGGAGCCACTCCCATTAGAATCCAATCCCATTAGATAACTATTTTCCATTATTTATTCCTACTTATCATACAATGTAGAAGGGGGTACATTGTTAGCATTGTATTTGTGGAGCAGATGTTATGTAACTTCAAAATGAGTTTGTTTAGTAAAGTTAATATTTTTCTAGCTTTTTGTCACTTTTTTCTCTTTCCTCATGTAAGGAAAAATATCACAAAATAAACATGCTTTACTTTTCCATCCCTGAATGCTGCCTCACTCAGCTCTTGTTGAAAAGTTACAAGACCTTATTATCATCAGCCCTTAACTCACCCTTTTTACCCTGCTCGTGCTCCAACCCACACTAAAATCAATGCAGATACATGTTGTAAAACTATACTTCTATAAAAGAGTAAATTAAATTAAATTATATTCAGGTTAAAAAAAGTGTTCAGGGCCTTCTGTCCTCTATGGGGATGAGGTTGTTTATATCTCACAAACACTCAGGAATTTGCACAGTGGAAAAAAGGGTGAAGATTTAGAAGGTAACTGGGCAACTACTGGGAAAGGGAATAGAAAGGACAGCTGTCTGTACGAGACATCAATAGCTTCAATAATTCCCTGTGAATTCCTGAAGGCTTGGTACACTCCAGACAGGGTGTGAGAGCACTGCAAAGTCATCTGAAGGTCAGAGTGACAGCACCAGAAGAAGAGAGTAAGGAATGAGAATGATCTGGAGAAAACAGTTTCTAGTATTAACCTTCCCTGATTCTCTTAGAACATTATTTCCTGTCAGGTAAGTTTTAGTTATGCAGTTATAGCAAACCTAAACCTGAAGGAAATAAAAGTCCTGTCATCACTGTGTTATTTATGTTCACATGGACAATGGCTGAAACACTGGCCTTTAGGATAAAGTTGATGAAGCCACAGGGAGCAATATTGAAACTGATCCACTGAGAAACATATTCCTATATAAATTGTTTTTGTTGTATTCATTTCCACTCTAGCTGCCATAACTTAATAACTGTAACAGACTCATAATATCATGTTGTTTCCAAGAACTGCTTCCCTTGAAGGTTTACAGCATACAACTAAACTATTGAGTGTGTGAGAGTCATGCATGAGCTATAAAAAGCAAAAGGGAATTAGCATCAACACTAATATCTTGGCTGAGTGTCTAACTGTTATCATTTGACAGTGGCAGCCTATTAAACAATTTTAAAATAAGACATTTTCCCACCACAATGAAAACATTCATTTATAGGGATTTTATAACTTGGGATTTAAGACTTTTAAGGAAAATATGCTGTCTGTACCATGAATTATCTGAAGGCATTGGAGAGACCTGCCAATACAATTGGTTTGAGGTTGGAAGATTTGAACCTATTTTTCAGTAAAAAATAATATCTAAGAACAAATGAGTCACAGACAAAAAGCAGAATCATCTTATTCTGAAGAAAGTAGGGAATGTCAAAAACCAAAGACTGCATGAGAAAATATAAATAAAAAGGAAGCAAATGAAAGATTACTTTATCCCATTTACCTTTGCTATTATGTAACATAATCTTAGACACTTCAATTATATTTTATTTGATACTAAGATTCTAGTATTCTGTGAGCCAAGCTATTCTTCCATGACTTCCCATTAGTCTGCTAAATACATTTTACAAAATAATATGTTACCAAGTGCTCTGCTATAGGTAGAGCACTTACAATCCACTCTCACTACCTAAATTAGAGTTTCTCAACAGTGGCACTATTGACATTTTGGTCTGGACAATCTGTTGTAAGGAGCCACTCCTACATCCTTGTAGAATGTTTAGCAGTATCCCCAGCCTCTATCTGCTAGGTGCCAGTAGCCTCCCCAACTTGTGACAACCCAAAACATCTCTAAACATCATCATATCTCTTCTAGTGAGTAAATTCACTCCCAGCTGGGACCACTGATACAAATCAAGAAGTTAGAAAATAAAATTTGCCATGTATCTCTTTATACATTGTGAGTACTTGTCTAATTTTACCTCTTCCACAAATGTTTAAGATTTCATAGCTTAATACAATTAATTCATATTGTACTAAGTACAACTTAGTATCATATTAAGATGTCTTATGTGGTCACACAGTTAAATAAAAGAGTGTCTCTGTTCTAAACAAATAGAACTTTATAAGTTTTCTCTATTTATTAAACTTAGGTTGCATAGGCTCAAAAGGTCTCCAGATAACTATCGACTCTAGAATCCTAAGAAAGATAAGATAGTAGGATAAGATAATAAGAAGGAGATGGAAGCTATGAGAGCAAATAAAAATAAAATTTTTATTTTTTAAGTAAGAATTTGAAAGGATGATAGAACTGTTAAATCAACAGATTGGATGGTAATCACAGGATAATTTTGGAAAGCTCTTCCTGGGATGTAAAGATACAGCAGATTTAACATAACCTAGCAATATTGTCCAAGTCTTATACATGTTTCTCTAAAGATACTGTGAGAAATGTTTATCTGCAATAAAACATTTAAAAAGAAAGAAACAGAAAGAGGTTTTGCAAGAGAATATGGTGCCTATACACATGGCTCATGATGCAAACTTCCAAGAAGTCTCTGGGGATTAAGGATCTTTGTCCTTCTGAGAGAACTCTGCATAGATTAATAATCTTTGATATAATTTTAGTATGAGAATAATTTGGCTGGTATTTAGAGATGTAGTGTTAGAGAAAGGATAAATTATGTGTAAAATTTGTTTCTCCATCTGTCCATTAGTCCTACACTCTCAAAGTCAAGGGTATGACAAATAACACAAAAACAAAGACAGACTGTACTCAATAGGCATCATTCCCAGAGACGGAGGCAAACTAATCTCTCCGACACCAGAAGTAATGCAGGATTGTGGTAAGCTATATATAATGGAGACTGCTAATGCAGACCAAATACTTTTTTCAAGCACAACTGTATCCCTTGATTGAGATCTACTCCATTCCTTCCATCCTCAGTCATTAATCTTCGACTTGAGTAAACTAAGCCTAATGACAGTAAAAAGAGATCCTATTTCTTAGATTTATAGAGGACTTTTACAAATGAATTTTATGACAGGGTACCACATGGATGAATTTAGAAATAAATAAAAGGCATCTAGCTACAGAGTAGATAGAATCTATATTGAGTTTGGAAATAAAACATTAAACAAAAACATTGAAATGTGATTTTCTCAAAACTGCGAAAAGATAATTCACAGGAAAATTGAGGGCATAAGAGATTGTGATCAGTTTAAAAGGACGTGCCATGAAATGGCCCACCTATGGAAACTGAAGCTGTCAGTTATGTTTCAAGCGGGACACTTTGAGGTTTATTTTGATATAGTGGGTGAAGAGAAAATCGGTGGGGGACAACTTTCATGCAGACTTCACATTAGGACTCCAGGGTCATCTTTCTGGGCCACAGTTTCCTTATCTGAATAATGAGGGTGGTAGACTTGGAGCACTATTTCTTAATGTATGTTCCATGGAGTAGTATCCTCAGGAGAAGCTCCATGAAAGTGTTCCTAGGAAAATAGACACACACTACATTCTCTATATCCTTCTTGGAAATTTAGTGAGCACTTTAGAGTACTACAGAGTTTTTATACTCTTTTAGTAAAGAAACTTGTTTAATTTCTAAATCCCAACATTTCCCAAATTTTACCCCCCAAGGAAATCTTTTTATCCTCTGACAGCATATATTTAGGTTCTGCAGAACACTCCGAAAACTGTAGGTTCAGTTACATCTAATATTTTTTCAAGATTTATCATAAGATTAAAAAGAAGTCTATCAAGAAGCATTCTTATATAATCTGTTCAGAGAAAGTAAATAGATCTTTCATTCTAGCCATGAGTATGTGGTTCTTCAGCCTTGAAACTGGATATCGAGAGTGAAATGAACACACTTCATGTCCAGTAGAATAGTACTGAAAAAGGATCAGTTAAATAGTAATGCAGCATGTGTCCAAGGAAACCCGCACAAAGGACTGTGCTTACAGATGCCAGTAATTATGCAGCCAGGGGGAAAACCCTCATTCTGTGGCCGACAGCTCTTCTGGCCCTCTACTGACTTCCCCGATGTTGCCATGCTTTCCAACTTCGTGGTTGAAAGCACTGAAGTTTTAAGAAAAAACTGGACAAATTTTGCTTCTGCTAGCTTTTCTTACAGCTAACTACCATTTAGCTTAAAGAGTATATAGCACATGTAAACCCACAATGTAAGTAAGATATGTAAAGCACTTGTAACTATATAAATGACACCAAACATGGAAAGCCCTTCAAATAATGCTAACATACAACTAGAGCTATTGTGTAATTGTATGAGGTAGTGTTGCATGCTTATATATTACATGGTTTTTTATCCACACAATGCAGTGGTATTATTATGCACATTTGCATATTAGCAACTTGATCAAGATTACAGTATATACGAGTGAGGAACGGACCCGGTACTGACCAAATACAAGTTTGTTATTCTGAATCACTACCCTCTTTGGAAAATCTACCTGATGAAAGCTCAGTTCCAGCTTGAAGCCTAGTGACTCTCCCTCACCCTCTTTATGTCTGGCTGCTTGAGGGCATGGCAAAGGAGTCTGCTCCCCTCCTATTCAGGGTCTCAGTGATCGGTTATCATTGATTCTGTTTTCAGTTCTTCTAAGAGGAAAAAGATTGAGGTGGGGTGATTTTTTAAATTACTTCCAAAGCCTACTCTTCTTCTTTGCAGAGTCACTTTTATACACAAATAAGTTTTGAAATAAATAGAGCCAAAAAAGAAAACCCCACTATGCCATGTTAGCATTTTGCAGTTTATTAAACAATTAAATATCCATCTTGGGTTTTTTAATCCTAAAAACACTGTAATATTTATATTAGTAGGGCAAGCATGCATATTATTCAAAATATGCAGATATTAAAGCTAAAGAGACATCTAATAGTACACAGATTACATTTACAAAATGGGGGCTTAACCTAGACTACTATGTGTCATGAAAATTAGTGGAGATCTGCCATAAAAATAGGTTCCTTTTTAGAGATTTTAAGAACTGAGAAAATCTGTTTCGAATAAGTCTTTCATTTCCCCTTCATTCTTTAAAAAATATAGACTTCCAAGGAAATTTCAAGGCAGTTGGTCAGAATTCAATGTCTTACAAGTTGGCCATTCCCACCATAGCTGTTTTCTGAATGAATGAATCTTTTACTAATATAATAGGATGTTAAGTGCCCTGAATTTGGAAACCAAGGCCATGAACTGGAGACAACACTTGCTAATTATTCTACAATCTACAGAAGGCCACAAATAACTTCCTCCTTTAGGGCCTCCAGCCAGCACATCAACCTCCATTCTCTTTTCTCCATTTATATGACCATCATCTGTAAGAAGCTTTGAAAGAATGACTCAGCCTGTGGGGAAGATTGCAAATCCAAGACGAGAGAGTACTTCACAAGAATCACGTGTAATCTTCCCTGCACCTCTGAGAAGGGAAATAAAAGATTGGACTGATTTCAGGGTGGAGAAAGCTGGCCACTTCAGAGCTGGCCAGCAATAGGGGAAGGAAAAAAATGTAGTCAGTTGCTCAGTGACTAACTTTAGATTATGGAATACTTACAACTTTTTGTCTCCAGTAATGGAGAATTATATATCAAATATAATATTAATATTAAATATAACACTGAAGTTATAAATTAGAAGAGACTCTTTCATTCTTTCTTTTTAATTTATTTTTCAGTGGACAAAAATTGCATATATTTATCAGATACAACATGATTTTTAAAATTTGTGTACATTGTGAAATGGCTCAATTAGATAATTAGCATATTCACTAACTCACATATCATTTTTTGTGGTGACAACACTTACAATCTACATTCTTAGTTATTTTCAAGAACAAAATACATTGTTGTTAACTGTAGTCACCATGTTATACAATAAATCTCTTGAACTCATTCCTCCCATGCAACTGAAACGTATCTTTTAACTAAAATTTTGATTACTAAAATTGCCTAAGAGGTCATCAAATCTTCCCAAAAGGTTTTCCAACAGAGAAAGGAGATTTTATAGCACCTCCGAAGGTGCATAAAATAATCTTACGTTTATTGAGTCTCCTCAGTAAACAATGATACCACTTAAGAATCCATGCCCCTTCTTAGAGGGTCAATTTCTCTTCCCTGTATTTATCACAGTGAAAGCCCTATTTTTTCCCTGGAAATTCATAATGCTTTGTTTTCTTTCACTACCAAAATGAGAAAGTAAAATATGAGAAATTGACATTTTTGACAACACTCACTAATTTCTATGTGTTTCTGTAAATTGGGATTGAAAGCATTCAAAATACTGAATCAACATAAGTGCAGTGATCAAATTCTAAGCAGAGAGTCATTAAGAAGGGTGATTTTTAACTTCTTCATTAAAGCTAATTGTGGAACTGGGCAGAGTAATTTTCTAAACCAAAGGAGTGACAGCTAAAACCAATGCACACCAGGGAAAAAGAGCAGGTGATGTGAAACACATGTGCAATACATATTTAAACATTTAGATGCCTGGAAAATCTGAGTCGGGTTAGTCCTTGCCAAATCTGGTTCAATTGCAACTAAGATTGAAACTTGTTATTGGGTAGATTTGGGGTCTGTTTTGGGCTGAATTGTGTTCCTTCTCCAGATTCCTGTATTGTAGTCCTAACCTCCAGTGCCCTAGACTAATGTGACTATATTTGGAGATAGGATCTTTAACGAGGTAATTAAGTTAAAATGAGGTCATTAGGGTGGACTCTAATCCAATCTGATTGGTGTCCCCATGAGAAGAGGAAGCAAGGACACAGAGGCACACAGGGAAGACCAGGTGAAGGCACAAGGAGAAGATGGCCATCTTCAAGCCAAGATGAGAGACCTCAGAAGAAACTGCCCTGCCAACTCCTTGATCTCAGATTTATAATGCCCAGAGCTGGGAGAAAATAAATTTCTGTTGCTTATGTCACATAGTCTGTGATACTTTGTTATGGAAGTTCTAGCAAACTAATACAAAGTCTGTACCATAACATTCTCAACACTTCATAGACTTGCAATTTTGACAAGACCAGATCATCCAATCACACAGGAATGCAAAAATGTATTACCCTGGGAATTAAATATACATCACACAAAGTGTGAATAAAAATAAGTTTTCTAATACTCTTCTGTCTGCAATACACTTTAAAATTTAGAAGTAAAATTTATCTTCTTAATATTTTAGTGTTATACTGTCTTCATGCACTTTCAGCACTTAGAAGTTTATTTTCCCAAGCATGATAAAACCTTTGAGACATAGAGATTTTCGGGAGAACTAAGAATAGCCAATTCAGACAATTGCCAAATCATCAACACTTACATGAAATTCATGGGAAAATTAATCCAATTTTTTATAAAACCTTATTTCTTAAAAAAAATCAGATAGCTACTTATGACTTATGTTTATGAATCTAAGCTGAGATACAGAAAATGGTTAAAACCATTTGGTCAATGAATTGACCTTACAAACAGACTATTTGGTTTTAAGATCTTAGCACCGGCATGGGTAAAATTTTTTATATATATCAGGTGCTCATTATTAATATTATATGTATTTAATAACAGCACTTCTCCAACATTAGTTAATAACTTATCCAAGTTCGAGATGCAGCAAGGAATTTTTCCCATACATTCAGGGAAATGCTGAGCTTGTTCTAGTGGTTTGGTTTTTTTTTGGTCTTCTTGAGTTCCTTCTCTTAATGTTATATGAAAGGCAGTTTAGGATAAATTTAGAGAATCTAGATTCATATTTTGATACATAAATTAGTATTAACAGAGACACAGCCCTTTTTACACATTTTTATTTCCTCAGACTTCCTCCTGGATTCAGCCCCACCTTCTGTGGGAGTTGGAAGTTGGAGAGTATCTCTTATTTCCAAGCACAATAAGTCTAACTGCTTAACTTTTTCACTGCCAAGGAAAGAAAGATATTAAATAAATAAATAAATAAATAAATAAATAAACAAATAAAGAGAGAGTAAAGGAAGGAATGAAGGGAAGAGAAAGAGAGAGGAAGGAAGGAAGGAAGGAAGGAAGGAAGGAAGGAAGGAAGGAAGGAAATAAGGGAGGGGGAGGGAGGGAAGGAGAGAGGGAGGGAGGGAAGGTGGAAGGAAGGAAAGGGAAGGAAGGAAGGAGGGAAGGTGGAAGGAAGGAAAGGGAAGGAAGGAGGGAAGGAAGGAAGGAGGGAAGGAAGGAAGGAAGGGAGAGGGAGTGAGGGAAGGAAGGAGAGAGGGAGAGAGTGAAGGTGGAAGGAAGGAAAAAGGGAAGGAAGGAAGGAGAGAAAGAAAGAGGGAGAGAGAAAGAAAGGAAGAAAAGAAGAAAGGAATGGCCTTTTACAATGAAAAGGAATGTCAAGCTCATAGCTATCTCTAATGAAGTTCTTTCCCAACATGGTGGCCCATTTTGTCCTTGATCTGTATCACAGCTCCTTCAAAGAAGGTACACTGAACAGAGAACTCTCCATTCTTCTACATCAATTCTAATTGTATCCAAGATCCAACGGTAACTTCATTGGTTATGGGAAAAGAAGAACATGTTTACATTTCTAAATGTGCTTGGCCATGTATCTCACTTATCTCACAGAACATGCTTTAGAAATACTATACTGCACTTTGGGAGGCCAAGGAAGGTGGATCATGAGGTCAGGAGTTCAAGACCAGCCTGGCCAAGATGGTGAAACCCCATCTCTACTAAAAATACCAAAATTAGCTAGGCATGGTGGCAGGCACCTGTAATCCCAGCTGTTCAGGAGGCTGAGGCAGAGAATTGCTTAAACCGGGAGGTGGAGGTTGCAGTGAGCCAAGATCATGCCTGGGCGACAGAGCGAGACTCCATCTCAAAAATAAATAAATAAATAAATAAATAATGCTGGAAATAATGTGAAAATGTATCAACAAGATGCAGCAAACAACCTGAGAGACTGGAGAGAAAGTCAATATTCCTAGCCTTGCGAAATTGTGGTTTTATTTTGTAAAGAAAAATTATATAAAAGTTGAAAATAAAGCAGAAAAAAATTTAAAAAGTGACTTTTTTCAATGGCACAGGCAAGAATTATTTAAATGCTTATGAGAACATACTTTTTTCAGCTCCCTGTTTATAACTGATTAAAGTCTCAGACTTGCTAAAGTTAACTTCCACATTTTGCCTGGTAGATATACAAACAATTTCTATAAAAAGAAAAGATAATCCAAGAGTTTAAGGATGTTTGTTCTTTAGGAGATTAACCAGCATTGTACCCAAACTTTCAATCTTATCCAAACTGACCTTTATTAAATTGTTTTTAGATATTCATCTTCTCAAAGCTTTTTGAACCAGTCTTAGTGTCTCGCTGGTTCCCTCATTAATTAATGTGTTGAATACAATTGTTGACCTGTGTGTATTTTTTATTTATAGAAGAACTGTGTTTTACAGAAAATTACATTTTAACACCTCATAAAAAATGGTCCTGTTAGAAGGAAGAAGTATTTAATGAAGTAGGACTTCACTTCTAAATATATTGCCTTTGAGGTGTTGGAAATATCTTTCTTTTGGACCAATGTCTTCATCATGATAACTCTCTTTTGCTCAAAGCATGCATGCCTATAACAAATGGACTTTAAAATTGTATCTAAATTTATTTGAGAAATTTAACAATCCACATAGAGAGAACTGCTGTGACATCCTTTGTGATTCTCCCTTTCCATTATCTTCTACTTATGTTGAAGTTTGTAATTCTGTATCAGTTCAAAACCTTCAGGAGTCTCATAAACCTCTAAACTAAAAAATTTATTGGTCTTACTTGCTATATAAAAATGTATTCCAAAGCTTATTGCCCACTAAATTTCTCACTATAAGATCTGGTTGGAAACAAAATAGGTCTCTCATCTCCCCTCACTGATATTAAAAAAAAAAGAACTCAAAATTTATAATGACTAGAAGTCACTTCATTGTTTTTCTGTAAATTAATTTTATTGGCCAGTGCTAACCCTAGGATTATATATGTATTTTAAACTTCAACAAACAGTATCTTGCACAGGCAAAAGGCAGTAACATGGTTTTCTCAAAGTAAGTTGTTGTTTTTAAGAACTTCCTAGCTTAATAAATGAAATAACCAAAGGCTAAACACATGCCATACTGATTACATTTTGCCAGAAAAGTCCAGTGCCTCTGGCTTTTTGTTTCAGAGCCAAAAGTAGTTCTATTTCTGGGCTGTAGTTGCAGCTCTGAGCCATTTCTTCTACAAGAGATAAGAAGTAGAGATCATAAAATAACGGACATATAAAAATAACTAACCGAAACTACATGAAACTGACCCAGTCAAGTAATAGAAATAATCTATGATTTACAAAACAACTATTTTTTAATAATATAGTGAAGATTGGTGAATAGTTTCTCATGTATAAAGCTGTTGCTTAATTTAATAAAGCCAACTGTATTAATCTAGCAATACTACTGGGCTGAATTGAGACTCAATTATGAAAGTGGCTGTGGATCCCTTTTAGATGTCCTTGGTAACGGCAGGGATGTCGTCTTCAAAGCCTGAATACATACAATATGCACACACACACGCACACACACACATAAGCACACACACAAGTGTACTAATTAAATAAAAAATTTATTTTTGGTGCTAAAACCCAATTGTAGTTTTGTTTCTACCCTTTGTTTAGTCAAAAAGCAGTAAGTATAAACCAAAAGTAGAGGGTTATGTTAAAATTCTGATTCTACCTCCAAGCAGCATCAGTAATGAAGAGTGGCATCCATGTCTAGTTTGCAAATCATCTGGCCTTCGTAGCCAAGGATCACAAAGTACTTGACCTGGCATTTGAATTTATCATTTAAGATAGCACTTCTAGAGACTAGTAAATGAAAAATATACCTTAGATTGTAGTAATAATTATCATTAACATTTTTGAATGCTTCAACGTGCCAGGTACTTGTTTAAACACTTTATATCGTTATCTTATTTAATCTTTATTCTAACTGTAGGAAGTAGATAGTCTTATTTTATTCCAGTTTATAATTTAAGATATTGAAGTCTAGAAAAATTAAGGAACATCCCTAAAATAACACATCTGCTAAGGTAAAAGTGGGATGGAAACTGAGAGTCATATTCCAAAAGTAGATCTCTGAACACTAGGCTTTGGCCTTTGGAGAAGGAAAACCATTTGGTGCCTGTGGAAACTAATCTGGGTTAAGAAATGAAATTAACATTTAGTTACCCTGTTAACCCACATTCGCTCTCACTGCAAGGCTTGTGATAACTACACATAATTAACCGAGCTCCCGTTCAAGCCAAAAGAAAAGTACAATTAGATAGAGAAGCCTAAACTTTACCATAATTAATTTACAACTAGTCATTTCTTATAGACATCTATATAATTGTTTTTTCTGTTTTTAAGTAACAAAAGGAAGTTCAAAATTCAAGACTTTTTTCCTTACCACACCCATACTAAAGCCTCATGCCTTTAAGAAATTAGTAGTAATTTTTTTTTTTTTAAATAAAAACAAGTATGTTTTAAATTCCAAGAATTCTTCTAGGGTCCAATTCTCAGTTTTATTTACATTCACCCATTACAAGTTCCATTGCTCTCTGTATTTTTTTAAGATGAAAGATAATTTAATTATAAACTGCTTTTTATGTGCTCTTCAAAATACATTTCTTACTTTAGATAGCCAGAATCATATTAAAAAGAATCAACAACATTTTAATACACTTCTACCCCAACTGGTACCGAAACTTCCCAGGATCTGGGCCCTCTCAAAGCTTTTGTTGGAGTTTCTTTTTGAAGTTTTTAAAAGTTATGACTTCCTACACACCGGTGCATTGGCATAATACCCCATGCCCGCAGGTTTCTGTGTCATTGTTACCACTGTGTTTTGTTGGGCTCCACACTTGGAGCTCTCCAAGGATCCGTGACTGAATTGAATGAAACCTTTGCTACTTGGCAGGGGTAGTGAGAACACATAAAACCTGCCAGCTGTCAAGGATGTAAATGGTGATTTTGTTTCACTTTTTAATGAATTAAAGCAGGATTGAACTCAATCCAAAGACAGCATGTTTGGCCTTTTAAAGGAAGAAAAAAATGAAAGAGAAGGATGTTTTCTTCTCTCCCGGCAATGGTGTGCAGTGAGGTGTTGATGATTTAGTGTGGGCAGTCAACACTCCAGGAAAGCTATCTAAAGGCTGTTTTTGTTGTTGGTTTCTTTTCCCGCTAATCAAATGCACCCTATTGGCCTGAGGCAAATAGACCACTCCCCATTCTTTCTTAGATAAACTTCTATACCTCTGCCCTTTCCCAAGCCAAAATGAGAATGTTTCCTTAAATGCCATTATCTCAAAACATTTACAGAGGTGGATTGTGAGAGAATACACCAATACTATATATTTTTAAGTTTGTTTTGTTTCATTTTGCTTTCTTTCCCCAAAACCAGCAATGTTACATTTATCAGTGTCACTTTGATTTACTGAACTACAGCAAGCACTTAGAGTAGCTGACAAAGCACAAGTGCACATCTCACAAATGCACTCAGAAATACATTATTTTGTTAGTCTTATAGGATATTTTGTTTACAATTAAGTGTTATCCAATCATATGTTCACATGTATAAGAAAATGTGTAAGTTTGCAATTTCATTGTGCCTAAGTATGAGGATTTTTGACTCTTCATACTTTAGCTTTTTATTTTTAGTATGAAAACTATCTTTTGTCAGCATCCTGGCCAAAAAAAAAAAGAAATAAAGAAAAAAGAGAACGAATAATATTATCGTCATCCAATCTTCATTTACACTTTCTCTCAATCATATAATACTATGGATTTTGCATTTTCCCATCTTCTTTTTAAAAACGTAATTCCATAATGTTTGCTTACCCCATTCCTCTCTGGAGTTGTCAACTTCCTCTATTTTAAAGATGCCAGTCTTCTTTTGCCTCTACATTTGTGACTAACCTTAGGAATAATTAAGGGTTAATCCAACCTTCACCGGCAGAAAAAAAACTATTGTCTAATGTCACATGCACCCTCTGAAGCAATGGCTCAAGCTGTACCTTGGCCTCTTTTAGCCACAGCTGGGACAAAGGGCATCAAGTCCCAAGGCTGCACAGAGTTCATGAAGCTATTTTACCCTCCTAGGCCTCCATGCCTGTGATGAGAAGGGCTGCCACCAAGATCTCTGACATGCTCTGGAGACATTTTCCCCATTGTCTTGGTGATTAACATTCAGCTCCTCATTACTTATGCAAATGTTTGTAGCCAACTTGAATTTCTCCCCAGAAAATGTGATTTTCATTTCTATTGCAATGTTACGCTGTAAATTTTCCAAACTTTAACGCTCTGCTTCTTTTTCAAACATAAGTTCCAATTTCAAACCATCTCTTTGTGAATACTTATAACTGAATGCTTTTAAGAGCACCCAGGTCACATCTTGAATGTTTTGCTGTTTAGAAATTTCTCCCACCAGATACCCTGAATCGTTTCTCTGAAGTTCAAAGTTCCACAGATCTCTAGGGCAGGGACAAAATGCCACCAGTCCTCCTGCTAAAGCACAGCAAGAGCGACCTTTGCTCCAGTTCCCAATAAGTTCCTCATCTCCATCTGAGACCACCTCAGCCTGGGCTTCATTGTCCATATCACTATTAGCATGCTTTATTTAACATGGAGGAGATAAAACAGAGTCAGGGAATTTTACTGTCATTGATAACATTCTCAATGAAGCTCAAGCTTGTGTATTCAACCTTGCCTTTTAAAATGGCCTCGAGCCTAATGGGTACAGAGTTGAAGTAGTGAAGGCCCTGAATGAAGAAACCAGAGCTATTGCTTCCTGTAAAACTGATCATAGTCAATAACAACAAAAATATCTTGATGGCAAAACTGTGGCTGTACCCTCCCTACACAATAATCAACTGGAGGCTCCACAATGGGCCAAACCAAGCACTCTTGTAACCATCTAGTTCTCAACCAAAGCCAGGACCTACTGTTAATCACTTCTGCCAGCCTGTTTTGGGATCTTGGGATCATGTAAGTTGATACTTAATAAATATATATATACACATGTCCTATTAGTTCTGTCCCTCTAGGGAACCCTAATACACTTGGCCAAACCCTTATTCTCTCATAAACAGGCTTTCTAATTTTTTCCAATATGGCTAGGCTTAGAAATTTTCAAATTTTAAAGTTCTGCTTCCCTTTTGATTAACAACTATGTCTTCAACTCATTTCTTTCTTCTGGTATTTTATAAGACGCAGTCAAGAGAAACCAGGCTGCTTCTTTAACACTTTGCATGGATATTTCCTCAGCCACATATTGAATTTCATTGCTTATAAGTTCTACCACAAAGCAGTAGGACATAAACATAATGCAGCCATGTTCTTTGCCATATGATTACAAGGATCACTATTTCTTCATTGTCACATATCATGTTTTTCATTTTTGTCTGAGACGTCACCAGAATGGCCTTGGCTCACTGCAACCTCCACCTCCTGAGTTCAAGCCATTCTACTGCCTCAGTCTCCCGAGTACCTAGGATTACAGGCACCCACTGCCATGCCCGGCTAATTTTTGCATTTTCAGTAGAGACGGGGTTTCACCATATTGGAAAGGCTGATCTCAAACTCCTGACTTCAGGCAATCCACCCACCTCAGTATCCCAAAGTGCTGAGATTACAGGCATGAGCCACCATATTCCGCACTTTGTTCTTTTTCTCTAGGTCTTCAAGGCATAGATTTAGGTTTTCTATTTGAGTGTTTTTCTTTTTTATTGCTATTAACTTTCGTCTTAGAACTGCTTTAACTGCATTTCATAAATTTTGGCATATTATTTTTTCATTTTTGTTTGTTTTAAATTGTTTTTCATTCTTTTTTCACTTCTTTTTTTGATCCATTGGTTTTTCAGGAACATGTTGTTTAATTTCCACATATTTGTGAATTCTCCCATATTCTTTCTGTAATTGATTTTTTAGTTTTATACCATTGTGGTCAGAAAAGATATTTGATATGATTTCAATCTTCTTATATTTCTTAATTTCCTTTGGAGAGGAAAGAAGAAGGTAAGTAAAGAGGAGATGACAAAGGGCCAAAGAGAGAATGCATAATTACTGTTCTGTTTTGTGGCCTAAAATATAATTAATATAATGTTTTATGTGCACTTAAGAATACGTTTTCTGCTGCTGTTGTATGGAATGATCTGCACAGATCTGTTAGGTTCATTTGATCTATTGTTCTATTCATGTCTGGATTTTCCTTATTGATTTTCAGTCTGGAGGATCTATTCATTGTTAAAAAATAGATCTAAACTCTTTTTTTTTTTTTTTTTTTTTTTTTTTTTGAGACAGAGTCTC
>NW_012116044.1:2851767-2856363 GCF_000951035.1 Colobus angolensis palliatus | reverse complement strand
CTCGATCTCCTGACCTCGTGATCCGCCCGTCTCGGCCTCCCAAAGTGCTGGGATTACAGGCTTAAGCCACCGCGCCCGGCCAAAACTCTTGTGCTATTATTGTATTACTTGTTTTTCCCTTCAGTCCTCTTAATATTTGCTTTACATATTTAGGTGCTCTACTGTTGGGTGCAAATATATTTACAAGTGTGAATTGACTCCTTTCTTGTTATATAATGAAAGTCTTTGTCTCTTCTGACAGCTATTTACTTAAGGCCTTTTTTATTCTAATGTATATGCCCACCTCTCTTCCCTTTTGGTTGCCATTTGCATGAAGTATTTTTTTATCCCTTTACGTTCAGCCTATGTACATCCTTAAAGTGAAAGTGAGTCTCATAGACAGCATATCGTTGGATCTTACGTTTTATTTATTCAGTCACTCTATGTCTTTTGATTGGATAATTTAATCTATTACATTTAAAGTTACTACAGATAGATTAAAAACTTATTATTGCCATTTTGTTAATTGTTTCCTGTTGGCTGCTTGTATTTCTTTGGTTCCTTTCTTCCTTTCTTGCTGTCTTCCTTTGTGATTCAGTAGTCTTCTGTAGTACTATGCTTATATTGAATATAGCTACAATAATTTGCTAAGTTATAAACAATGTAAAAAGATGCAAATTGTGACATAAAATTATAAAATGTAGTAGGGGAAAAGTGAAAGTCTAGAGCTTTTTATATGCAACAGAAGTTAAGTCGTTATCAACTTAAAACAGATTGTTATAGATAACTGAATCAAAGCATAGTACTACAAAAAACTGTTGAATCACAAAAAAAAACAGCAAGAAGACACTACACACACATATATATATATATATTCAACAGTAGACATTAATATATATTGTATATAGCCACTATATTATGTGTGTGTATATATATAATATAACCACTATATTACCTATACATATATAAAAATAACCACTATATATATAGCAGTTACAGGTTTTTGATGTTATGTGATTGATGTTTTTGTTTTTTGTGTTACGTTTTTTGTTTTGATGTTACAATTTGCATCTTTGTATACTATGGATCACTTAGCACGTTGTAGCTATAGTTATATTGAACAGTTTTGTCTTTTAACAAAACTTATATTCGGTAGAAACTACATGGTCTGAATATAGGATGCACAGTATTGTCAACCCTGGAAACAGCTTTTTTTATTTTTTAAGATATGTAAATGAAGTGTTGGTGTCTTTACCTAGAGGTGGCACTAAAGGCTTCTGAGGGAATAAATGCATATAGACCTCATAATAAATGACTTTTGTGTATACATATAGAAGAGTTTTCTTGAGCTTATTTAGCTGTATATAAATGCAGTTGATATTAGTTATGCCTGTGTCAACACTTTGGATTTTTTTCACTTGTACGTGGGGACTTTTGTTTTTCTTTTGGTTGATTAAAGATGCATATGCTAGGTGTGTGAATGAAATATATATATATATTTATATAAACAATATAGTATATATCTATGTAAACAATATAATATATATATTTTTATATATAAAATACTTATATTTTGTTTTCAGAAAATAATTTGGAAACTACTTGTCTTTTTTTTTTTTCTTTTTTGAGGCAGAGTCTAACCCTGTCACCCAAGGTGGAGTGCAATGGCTCTTGCAGTGATCTTGGCTCACTGCAATCTCTGCCTCGTGGGTTCAAACTATTCTCCTGCCTCAGTCTCCCAAGTACCTGGGATTACAGGCACACACCACCATGCCCAGTTAATTTTTTTTTGTATTTTTAGTAGAGACTGGGTTTCACCATGTTGGTCAGGCTGGTCTCAAACTCCTGACCTCGTGATACGCCTGCCTTGGCCTCCCAAAATGCTGGGATTATAGGGGTGAGCCACCGCGCCTGGTCAAACACTACTTGTCTTTCAAAAGTACTTATTACGCAGGAACTGAAATCATTTCCTTTTTCAACACCAGCACTGATATTTTAAACTACTACTTTGGAAGTTTTTCACGCAGGACATTGCACAATAGCAAGACTTAGATTGGTGAGAGGTATGACTTTGCAGAGGAAAACAGAAGATAGGTATATTAATCCGTTTTCACTCAGATGATAGAGACATACCCAAGACTGGGCAACTTAGAAGAAAGAAGTTTAATGGACTTACAGTTCTGCATGACTGGGGAGGCCTCACAATCAAGGCAGAAGGCAAGGAGGCACAAGTCACATCTTACATGGATGACAGCAAGTAAAGAGAGAGAGCTTGTGCAGCTCGTTATAGAACCATCAGATCATGTGAAACATATTCACTGTCATGAGAACAGCATGAGAAAGACCTGCCCCCCATGATGCAATTACTCCCACTGGGTCCCTTCCATGAGATGTGGGAATTGTGGGAGTTATGATTCAAGATGAGATTTGGGTGGGGACACAGCCAAATCATATCAATAGGTAAAGAGGAAATGACAAAAGGCAAAGAAAGGATGCATAATAACCTTTCTAATAACTTATCAGGGAGTTAGATTTGAGGAAAGAATACACGCAAAGTTCAAGGAACTGAAAAATCAATTCTTACCTAATTACTCTTTGAAGACTTTTACACCCCCAATAAAAGATTTTTGAAACAATAAATGTAAAGAGCATATTGCCCTAAAAATAGAGAATATAGTCTTTCAAGTACTCAGGCAGCATGTTTAATGTTTGCCAGTTTTTAATTTTTATTTCTGGGGTCATGAGTGCGGATTTCGTACATGCATATATTATAGAGTGGTGGAGTCTGGGCTTCTAGTGTACTCATCATCCAAAGAGTCAGTGAATATTTTACCCAATAGGTAACTTTCAACCTTTGCCCTTCTTTCACTCTCCCACCTTTTGTAGTCTTCAGTGTCTATTATTCCACTCTGTCCATGTGTACCCAACTGTTTAGCTCCCACTTGTAATTGAGAGCATGTGGTATTTGAGATACATACACGTGTGTGCGTATATATATGTATATATGTGTGTGTATATATATAAAACATATTTTAATCCAATTCTCCATTGATGGACTCTTAGGTTTATTCCATATCTTTGCTATTATGAGTAGTGTTGTGATAAATATAAGAGTAGAGATGTCTTCTTAATAGAATGATTTCTTTCCCTTTAGGTATATATCCAGTAGGAGGGTTATACTAGTTTACATTCTCCCCAACAGCATATAAGCATTTCCTTTGCTCTGCATCCTCACCAGTAACTGTTTATTTATGACTTTTTAATAATCACCATTCTAATTGGTGTCAGATGGTATCTCATGGTGGTTTTTATTTGCATTTCTCTGATGATTGGTGATGTTAAGCATTTTTTGCACATGTTTCTTGGTCACTTGTATGTCTTCTTTTGAAAAATGTTCACACCTTTGCCTACTCTTTAATGGGCTTATTTCGTTGCCATTGTTGAGTTGTTTGAGTTCCTTGTAGATTCTGCTGTATTAGTCAGTTTTCACACTACTATAAAGATACTACTTGAGACTGGGTTATTTATGAATAAAAGATTTAATTAACTCAGAGTCCCGCATGGCGGGGCAATTATGGTGGAAGGCAGAAGGGGAGAAGGCACCTTCCTTACATGGCAGCAGGAGAAAAAAGAGAGCACAGGGGAAACTGCCACTTTTAAACCATCAAGATCTCATAAGAATTCCCCCCACCATCACAAGAACAACATGGGGGAAACCACGCTGTGATCCAATTGCCTCCCACCAGGTTCCTCCTTTGACACATGGGGTTTACAATTTGAGACGAGATTTGAGTGGTGACACAGAGCCAAACCATATCATCTGGGTATTTTAGCTCTTTGTTTGATGTACTATTTAGCTCTTTGTTTGATGTATAATTTGAAATCTGCTTTTCCCATTCTATAGGTTATCTGTTTACTATGCTGATTGTTCCTTTGGCTCTGTAGACTTTTTCTTTTAAAAAGGTCCCATTTGTCTTTTTTTGGTTTTGTTGCATTTGCTTTTGAATACTTGATAAAAAATTATTCAGGCAGCATTTAAAAAAATTAACCACAACTAGCCTATAAAGCAAGTTTCAATTAGTTTTTAAAAATACATAATACAGAAAAACGTTCTCTGACTAAATCATAAAAAAGTGGGAACAAAAATGTATACTTTGTAAAAATTATACTAAAATAATAAGGAAAATATACCTTTCTAAATAACTCAAGCACCAAGGAATATAATATAATGGGAAGTAGAAAATACATAAAAACTTCAAAAAATGAAAGGATAACAAAAATAGCTACAGAACAATTCTATACTTGCAAATATTTTCTGTTGATTATACAGAATTCATTGTTTCCAGGACTTTATATTATTTTTTAGACATTTAGTGATTGTATTGTATATTAAAAGTAAGCATCTAATCTCTCCCAAACTCTTGGCCATCTTTCTAAGCAATATTTATTGAAAAATTCATCTTCCTCTCAGAAGATTTTTTTTTTTATCCTATAGTGACTCCTTTTATACATTTAAGTTTGTTTCAGAGGTATAGTTATTTTCCTTTGGTTTGTTATATCACAATTTAAAAATTTTAATCTGTACAACATTTAAATAAATTCTTGGTAAATTCCCTT
>NW_012116044.1:2844530-2847013 GCF_000951035.1 Colobus angolensis palliatus | reverse complement strand
CCAGGTGAGGGATATATTCTCCTGGTGTGCCGGTTTGCTTACAGCGCGTTACTGGGGTGGGAGTTACCCGATTTTCCAGGTGTTGTGTGTCTCAGTTCCCCTGGCTAGGAAAAGGGATTCCCTTCCCCCTTGCACTTCCCAGGTGAGGCGATGCCTCGCCCTGCTTCAGCTCTCGCTGGTCAGGCTGCAGGAGCTGACCAGCACCGATTGTCCAGCACTCCCTAGTGAAATGACCCCAGTACCTCAGTTGAAAATGCAGAAATCACCGGTCTTCTGTGTCGCTCGCGCTGGGAGTTGGAGACTGGAGCTGTTCCTATTTGGCCATCTTGCTCCGCCCCCCTTATTTCTCTTTTCTAAGAAAAAAACAGTTATTCCTATCACCAGTGCCCAATTGTTGACATCTTTCCAAATTTTACTTTTCTCCTCTATGAATATTTTAGTTACTTAAACACAATTGTATGCCTCTGTACGAGTTTTATTTTTCTAAACACATTGCACATATTGTATTTCCATTTATTTAGCTCCTACTGGGTAACCTTCTCCCATAGCAGCATTCTTGCTTGGTTCTGGTAGCCATGCCCTTTCCTTGCTCTTCTAGTATAGAGATAGTAGCATGTTACTGGTAGTGCTGACCCTGGGCTTTTCCATTCTCACTTGCTGGTTTCCTTTGAACTCTGCTCACAACCTTGTAAAGAGCCTCTTCATTAAATTTGCTTTATTTAACACTATTGAATACGCTTCTTTTTTCCCAGGAGTCTGACTGTTGTGAATTGATTAAACCTAGTTTCTTCTAGTGAAAGTGATGCTCAGGAATGTGTAATAATTTTCTAAGTTTGCACAGCAGGTAAAGGAGGTAAAAATCCAGATCTGAACTCAACTATCTTCCAAATGTGAATATCCATCATTGTTGCCATGCGGGGTGATAAAGACTGAACTGTAGATGATACCAGGACTACTGAAAAGTTTCATATAATGAAACATATTTTCATAATATTTTAGAACAGGCAATGACTATTTTGAAAATACTATATCAATATTAAAGGTTCTTGGCTATCTAGCAGCAGCAATATTTTTCTGAGAGCTAGCCACATCACTAGATCTGGGACATTTCAAGGGTGAGATTAAGTACAAGAGGCAGATATCAGCAATAGTATATTTTAAAATGACAACTTCAAGGAGAATGCTTCCACAGAAAAGAGAGCCCAAGAGGCTGCAGTCATTAGCCTTCTTTCCAAGTCCCATAAATCCAAGACAAAATTGCCAAAATCTCAATGACATAATTGATGCAAAGGGAAACATGTGTTGGTAGAGGGGAGAGAATGGGTAACCCCCACCCTGTAATACTTGGCTAGTTTTCTGGAAAATAACAATAAATTTGCCAAACTTAATCTGAACTTGCTCAGTTCTGCTGAGTCTTTCATCCATAATTAATGTGAAGTTTTCACCGTCATTGCAAGGTCCATATATCTTAATCCTGCTTTTTTTGTGGTTTGATGATAAAAACCACTGACATTCACAAGTGCACAGGAAATTCAATAGAGTCTTTTTAAAAGGTTCTGGTTTTGTTTGGCGTATAGATTTTGAGTCTGGAATAGGACAAAACCAGAATTTGAAAGGAAGCTTAATGAGTTAATCCTGCAAGAATCAAAAGTCACTAAATCATTTCAACCAAGTTGATTCAACTTGAAACTACCAAACACACAATCCTGGTAATAATTCTAACGTTTACCTGTATTTATATTGAAGATCTTTATTCAAAATTTTATATAACCAATTCAGAAGTCTACATTATTAAAATGACTTGGTATTTTAATAAGCTGTATTTGTTCTAATCACATATAAATCTCAACACATAAACAGTTGAGTTTTCCTCATAAACAAAGACATTTTCATAAAAATAAACTATATTTTATTAAATATTTTAAAATAGTTAATACACTCGCATACTACAATGTTCAAAAATTACTAAGGAGATTAGAGAGAAAAGTATGTTTTCTTTTTGCCCTTTTCCCTAGCCATGAGCTCTACTCTTTGGAGGCAAGCTGAATTTTCAGTATGTGAGTATCCTTCTGGAGACAGCCTAGGCGTATGTAACAAGCATCTATATATGTGGGTCTGTATGCACATTTAGGTTTTATTTTGATTTCAAACAGATGGTAGTACACTCTATACTGCTTTGGACTTGGGTTTATTCCCACTTAAAATAAATCTTAGATATAATTCTATAGCATTGTTTCATTCGTGCATAAGAGATAAACAGAATTCACTTGTATCACTGTATCATAATTATAGTACCAGCTAATATGTTTAAACATTTAGTTGAATTTCCCTTCTTTAACTTCCTTCCTTCCTTCTTTCCTCTCTTTCTTTCTTTTTTTCTTTTTCTCTTTCTTTCTTTTTCTTTCTCTCCCTTTCTTTCTTTCTTTCTTTCTTTCTTTCTTTCTTTCTTTCTTTCTTTCTTTCCTTCCTTCCTTCCTTCCTTC
>NW_012116044.1:2796963-2844480 GCF_000951035.1 Colobus angolensis palliatus | reverse complement strand
TTCTTTCTTTCCTTCCTTCCTTCCTTCCTTCCTTCCTTCCTTCCTTCCTTCCTTCTTTCTTTCTTTCTCTTTTAGATGGAGTCTCACTCTGTCACACAGGCTGCAGCACAGTGGCATGATCTCAGCTCACTGTACCCTCCACCTCCAAAGTTTAAGTGATCCTCCTACCACGGCCTCCCAAGTATCTGGAATCATAAGTGTGCATCACCACGCCCAGCTGATTTTTGTATTTTTAGTAGAGATGGGGTTTCACCACGTTAGCTAGGCTGGGGATTTTGGTACTTTTCTAATGCTCTAATCACTTCAATTCTTAATAGTATAATTATTAAACCCATTTTACGTATAAGGAAACTAAAGGACAGAGAGATTCATTAACTTTGCATGAGATCACAGAGATAGAAGACATTAGAGGCAGCCGAAGTGAGATAGTTTAGTTTCAGATAGTGAAAATTTTGAGAGACAATCTCCATGTTTCTCTCGTGTTACTGCAAATCTTATAAACAGATGTACTGGCTGTTTTTGTGACAGACTTTTCTAGAATGTTTGTATAGCAAACTTCTTTAAAAAATAGAGATTGTAAATCTCTTCCAGGCAGAGGGAAGATTTCTTTACTGTCCACGGAAAATAAAGATAGCATATCTCTATGGAAAAATAACAGATTTGTTTGTAGTTGATTATGAAAGAGTTGAGTTCTCTAAGTTTGAGGTCCATGAGCCATGATGCAACATGACTGTATGTGCAGGATCCATATGAACTCCTGTACCTTGTCTCCATAGAAATGGGGGACAAGGTGAAACTATGCATACATGATGCCCTTGCCTGCTGTATTGTGAATAATCAAGTGCTTTGTCTTTGATCCAAGAATCTCATGGCTTCCGTCCATGAAACTGTGATTGACTAACTTGATAGTTTTTAAGTGAAGTAAATCTCAGAACTTTCACCATCCTAAGCAGAGTTCTTAACCTATTCTTTGTTGCCTATGTATTTAATCATAATTTATTAAATTTATTAAATCTCCTATTGGTGTATATTTACATTAATTTCCATATTATGTTGAAAACATTGGGACACTTTTATTTCTGATCCAATATGTAAAGAATTTGAAAATTGTCACTCCCATCCTCACATACACGTACAAAAATTATAAAATTATAAAATTAACAAATCTTAGATCCATGAAAAACTGATGTCCAAGACAAACTGCTGTCCCCCAAAATGGAAAACAGTGAATAAAGAGAAGCACAGCTTACCAGGAGCAGAAGTGACAAGCTTTCCCCTGTCTTCCATTTTCACCTGGAGTCAATACCAGTAGAAACACTATAGTTGGTCAAATGCTGAGGCTCACTGTGGACAAGCTAGAGAGTTAAAAATTCCAAAAAGTGAGGGGAGTATCAGGGGAAATCAGACTTTCATAAGTTTTTCCTCCTAGAGCCTCAGGAAGTTCTTACTATAAAGATCAGAGTCAACTACCCTTGTTTTTCTAGCACAAGGAGGAGACAAAAAACCATTGTGAAATACACTAAGAGCTCTCTGATCTCCTTAGTATAGCTTGCCATCAAGCAAAATTTTTTTTGTCAGAGGTTAACTTGCTTAGAGGAAGGGAAATACCCAACTTTAGCCCTATATCCTTCAATATGGGGAAAGGGAAGTACTCAACACTAGTCCCTTTCTAGTATTGCATGTGAGAGAAGAAAAATACCCAACTCCACCTCAACTCCTGATCCCTCCAGCCTAAGAGATGTGCGGGGAAACCTCAGAAACACTTGTGAAGATCACAAACCAGGAATATAGGCTCAAAAGAAGACAGAGACCTAATCACAGAATACAGAATACTCCTCCTCCTCCTCCTCCTCCTCCTCCTCCTTCACCTTTCCACTGAATCAATGTGGCACTTATATAACAGGGATTACAGTAGAAAAGAAAGAGAAAGCAAGAAAGCAAGAAAGAAGAGAGGGAGGGAGGGAGGGAAAAGAAGGAAGTAAGCCTCACACACTATTTAAGAAGAAGTCTCTAAGAAAACTCAAAGTCAACAGAGGAGACAAAAACAAGAATGCTAGAGGAAATTTTCACTAGAACAAACACTAAACAGTCTGACTCCTAGTCAGATAAACATAAAACTTTGCACTAAAGGTCTATTCATTCCAGTTTCTTTGGCCAAATATATCATGTCTGGCTGTCAACATAAAGTTATAAGGTATGCCAAAGGCAAAAAAAAAAAAAGAAAAAAAAACAGTCTGAAGAGACAAAAAAGCATACATCAGAACCAGTCAACTATGGCAGATTTTGAAATGATACTGGGAATTTTAAACAACTATGTCTAATACACCACATACCCCAACAGAAAAAGTGAATAATACACAAAAACAGTTGGGTAATGAACCAGAGAGATGGAAATTCTAAGAAAGATTTAAAGAAAATACTAGAAATCAATATCACAATAAATGAAATGAAGAATGCCTTTGATGGGCTCATCAACAGACTATATGTGACTTAAGAAAGAATCACTGAGCTTGAAGATATGTCAATAGAAACTTTCCAAACTGAAAAGCAGAGAGGAAAAAAAAAAAAAAACCCAGAATACCCAAGAACTGTAGGACAATTACAGAAGTGCAAAATATGAATAATGGGTATACCAGTAAAAGAAAGGAAGGAACAGAGAAAATATTTGAGTATTAGATTTTGTTACTTGTTTTTCTCAAAATGTCTAGGGGATTTCTTCCTCACTCAGAAGAGGATACAATTTATTTCTTAGTGCTTTTAAGATCTTCTTTGATCTTTCACCAAGGCTACACTCAAATCTTGTCTTCTTCCACTCTTTCCTTCTATTACTCAGCACTGACCACACTGAGCTCTTTTTTTTTTTTTTTTTTTTTTTTGTCAAGTGTGCCAAACTTTGCCTGATATAGTGCTTTCAAAACTCTCTTTCCTCTGCTTAGATTACCCTTCTGTTAAACATTCCCATGGGTCTCTCATTCACTTTATGCAAGCCTCTGCTGAAAAACTCCTTCCTCTGAAAACCTCTCCAGATCATCTCATCTAAAATAGACATTTCCAGTTTCACTCTCTATCCCTGCCCTACTTTACTATTCTTTTTTTCTTTTATATTCTTCTGTTTGTTTAATTGATACATGATAAATATGCATATTTATGGGATACACAGTGGTGTTTCAATGCACATAATGTATAGTGATCAAGTCAGGTTAGCATATCTATCATAACAAACATTTATTATTTATTTGGGTTGGGAATATTCAATAACTTCCTTCTAGATATTTGAAACCATATAATATATTATTGCTAGCTCTAGTTATCCTACAGTGCTGTAGAACACTAAAAAGTATTCTTTCTGTCTAGCTATGATTACTTTACTATTCTTAATAGCACTGATTACTATGTGACATTATTATTTCTTTTTTGCTTATTGTCTGTCTCTTCCACTAGATTATGAGCTGTATAAAGGAATAGGTCTCTCTTTCACTCCAAGGACCTAGGACATTACTAAGCATATAGTTAGTGTAAAACACACACACACACACACACACACAAACTTTATTGAAGAAACAAATAAACAAGCAACTGAAGTACTGAAGTAAACTTCTCAAATAAGACCATTTCTCTAAATTCAATTTGTTGGACTGATATTTTACGAATTAAATATAGAAGAAATTACATTTTTATATTTGAAGACTCTTTCCTTTCCCCAAACACATAACTTAAGTATAATAAGACTTACTTAATCTGAAGGCTTTCTTCTCCTAAAGTATGTTCTATAATCCATTTTCCCATTACATTTGCTTTTCTTATTTTTTCATGATTTAATATGTAAATAAGACAAGTTTTCTGAAGGAATGCAGAAAAGAATCACTAGATGATGAGGATGAAATTTATTAATTCAGTCTCTTCTCCCGGAAAGTTAATACAGAAGGAAAAAAATGGTGTGTGACACATAGAGAATGGAAGTTTTTACAAGGAAAGGAAGCAAAATCAAATAAATTTTTTGTAGGTGCTCTATGTTTTGGGTACATACACATGAATTTGATATAAACAGAAGAGTAGAGTTTTATTTCAAAGTCCCCAAAATATCCATGTTATTTCTAGGATAAAGGATCTAGTGGCTGTTACTTTTTGCATAAAAAAAGCAGGTTCTTGTATCTTTTCTTCTGTTCCTTTTTCCCACATCCAAGTTGTCTATTTCATCATTAAATGCAAAAATTTTTGACCCAGTCAAATATGCTTTACCTTTAATCCTGATAAACTTTTGACCTACATAAATTTATTCTGATTATACATATTTCCATAGCACTCTCAAATTACTCTAGTACCCTAAGCCTGCTGGGATGCAACATACCTAACATTTACTTGGCATCTGCCAACTTTGCTTACTTCATACAAAATATAGTTAAAAAGTGACATTGAAAAGCATCTATATATATAATGTGTAGAGACACATACACACATACGTGTGTGTGTGTATATATACTTGAAACTATTCTATTAATAATAAAGCTGATTACTTTCCTCTTTCCTTTTGTTACCATCACATTATTTCAAGCCATCACTATTTCTTTTCTTTTTGATGAGAGGAGCCTAAAGACAGGGAAAGAAAAGTCTTTCATATTATGCTTAAAGTTAAATAGTTTCATGTAAAAGAAGAATGAGTGAGGGTTTAGAAATACACGACAAATGTAACTGTGTGCATACGAATATGTATATTGTCTTTTTGTCAAAGACAGCAAAAGAACAGACAGAGAGGCATTGTTTTGTTGAGCCACAAAGCAATACTTAAATGTATTCCCTTTGAGTCATTTTCAAATACCGTGAATGATTGTTAAAAGAGAGAAGAGCGTGGGAAGACAAATGAAGCAATAAAACAATATTAAGGTAGCAGGGATTTGTATATATGAGTAGGTATTCTAAAAATATTTTTAAGAGAAGAGAATGGTCTAGTGGTTACAAGGAAGAACAGGAGTAAGAGAGTCCTCTGGCTGAATTCCCCTCACTTGCCAGTGAGTTTGCCAGGTGAGTTCCACAAGTGACATTGCCTCAGCTTTGGCCTCTACCACTCCAGGCAAATAATGTCCATTGAGCTCACAGGACTAAGCCAGGAGAAGCTTAACATAAATACATCTTTCAGCTGTAGCAGAAATAAATCAAAACAATATTTTTCCCAAGAAAATATGAAACTAATTAATCATTAGCCTTCCTATAATAAACATATTTTATTTTGCCTGTCTTATGAAAATATCCTTAAAGAAAAATTTGAGTATTTGAATCTTGTGTTGATCAGATGTCTTATAAAAATGCTATCCATTATATTATGGATAAATGCTATCCATTATATTAGTGTTGTTATTCTTCTTATTTTCGTTTAGTCACAGTGTCAATTTGTCATTTAAAATGCTCTGAACTTTGTATATGTCTCTTAAAATCTCAAAGAGCGGTATGCCTTTAGAATGTACCAGGTTAATCTATTTTTTAAGACTTTGACTTAAGATTACTAAGACGTTGATCTAGATTTCTAAATTTTCTTTTTGAAAATAATGTCACTTTAAATTTTATGAACATATTAAATATAGCTGAACTAGTTGAATATGTTGAATATTTTAACAGCCACAAGTCAATACCTACATGCATTCCCTCTGAGGCCATCAGAGTACGTACTTTGCAAATGCTTAGCCATGCCAAAGATTTCTCTAAGCAGCAAAAAAGGAAACACTGTATGCAGATTTATGTCCTACTCTCTAAAATGTCCTTTGGAGGAAACTCAGGTTAAAATAAACTCACAGGGACCAATCACCACTCTCTAGTTTGACTGTCCAAGGGGAAGAATCAAAATTGGGTTCTGTTTTCCAAGCCACTTCAGAATTTGAGGAGCATCTTCCTAAAATGGCTAAGTGTGTATTTTCTTCTGTCTTTGTTCCCAGCAGTAAAGTAACAATAGCTATTTCTATTGTGGAGCATTGACTATTTCTGAAACAAGATATTCATTTTATCTTACCATTTTGTTCTGAGACCACATAAAACTTTATGAATAACCACAAATATAAGATCAATAGAAGCAATCATAAAAAGCAATTAAACATGTCTGTCACTTTGCAAATTCTGTCATTATGTATTTAAATTCATTAATTCAAAAAACACTTAATGAGGACCTTTTCTGAGTCAACACAACCAAATGAGGCAATTACTATTAAATTCCAAATTTTGTAGATAAAGATAGAGTTTTAAAAAGAGTTATATGTTGCACAAGATCACATGCTAGACAGATGAGCCGAGACTTCACCTCAGATGTGCCTGATGCCAAAGACTGAAAGTGACGCTCCTTCATCATTAGCTGCCAAGCATGTTTTCCCAACCTCACCTAGCTCTCAGATACACTTCTTTTGCTTTTTTGGAACTAAGCCCAGTCAAACATTCACTGTGACAATTTAGGGAGGTTAAGGTTTGGAATTTATTTTTTTCATACAACTTCTCTCAAGCCACTGTTTGCAAATTATTGCACAAGGTGCCATGATATTCTCTGACTATACCAGAGGCAACTTCTTGATAGATTCAATTCCTACAATAACAGCCATAGGTCAGAAAATGAGGGAGTTATGGAATGAGTGGTTTTGGGCCTGTGTTTTTTGGCCTGACAATGGTGAGCGTGTATAATCTGGATAGATGTTAGCTTTCTAAACAAACATAACCTCTGATTGCATTAAAGGAGGAAATAAAGTTTGAACTTGTTTCCTTCATTAAATAGCTCTAAAAACTGTCATTTCTTGAGTTCAAAATGGGGAATTAGTCCTGATGTGCAAAAACAAATACAGGAATGATGGAGCTACCAGAGTAAAGTCTTCGGTTTTCTCAAATAATCACAGACATTTCATCAGAAATGTGTCTCAGACAGCTCATTTAAATATCAAGTAAGAAGTGCTAAATTAGGTGTGTCTGTGAAAATTTCCTCAACTATAGTTGGTTTTGACACTAGACTGCGTTCATTCTTCATTTTGGAGACTTCTGTTGACCAGAAGTCTACTACCAATGTGAAAGCATTAATTTGCATGTATCACTTCTGTTATTCAGAATTTCACAAATTCAAGGAGAAAAATCTAAGAAGAAATCATTGAAATAAGAAGAAACTGCCATTTTATTGATGGTGAACAGCTGGCATCAAGGAATATTATGAAGCACACTATGCTTTAACTGCGATCTATGTTAAAACATATTTCAATAAGGAAAGAAACAATAGGGTAAAGCAATTGGCTCTATTTTTATTCAGTGTAAATTCATAATATCATATGAAAAGATATGAGAAAGAATAATTACTAACATAAAATTGTCTTTCATTCTCAAATGCATAATGCATAACTAGGACAAAATTTAGGTCTATGAAATAAAATAAGATGTAATGTATATTGAAAAGATTTTAGACAAAACTTATGGGCATGCAAGTATACTATGTTTTTTTGCTAATTGCATTAACAGTTTCTGCATTTCAAAACTTGCAGCTTCTGCAATAATACTATTACTATAAAGGCAAGATGGAGAAATACACAAGAGTGATTTACATGCATCTAAAAATGACTGTATTCTGGGTTGGGCTGACACCAAGTAAAGAAATCAAAAGTCTCACATGTTCAGCACAGGGCATTTTTTTTTTTTCTGCAAATCTAGCCTTGAATGATATCTGATATCTAGATAGTGATAAAGACTTAGATCTTCTCGGGTCACTTATGCAACTGAAATGTTTAGAGACCGTGTAAAGTATAACAGATTTTATAAAGAACCTACTTATTAGTAACTTTATTCATATGAAATGAAAATGAAAATACTGCTAAAGAACCACTTATTGCTATTGAAAGAAGAAAAAAGGTGGTAGAAGATTTTAGAACAAATCTTTCTGTTACAAATCCTATATATATTCTTTAAAAATCTGTATTGTAGAAAATCATGCACTAAAGTTAATAAGCCTTTATTAACTTTGATTTGATAACAGAGTTATCAAATCTTCATTAATATATATCTCAATTATTAAACAAGAACAATTTAAATAACACTGCTAATACAGTTACATCTTCATAGACATTTGTAACCAGAAGCAAACGGCCACAGTTGGTTCCTCCATCCTTAAATTCTGCGTTTGTGCTTTTTCTTTTAGATGAGGATACTAGAGGTATTTTATTGAAACCAGTATTATTAACACTAAAATCTGAACTGAAAGATAGGTTTCCACGTTATTTGAATTTTTTTTTTTTTTTTTTGAGACAGAGTCTAGCTCTGTCGCCCAGGTTGGAGTGCAGTGGCACCATCTCGGCTCACTGCAAGCTCTGCCTCCCGGGTTCACACCATTCTCCTGCCTCAGTCTCCAGAGTAGCTGGGACTACAGGTGCCTGCCACCACGCCTGACTAATTTTTTTGTATTTTTAGTAGAGACAGGGTTTCACTGTGTTAACCAGAATGGTCTCGATCTCCTGACCTTGTGATCCGCCCGTCTTGGCCTCCCAAAGTGCTGAGATTACAGCCACCGTGCCCAGCCCATTATTTGATTTTTTTAAACCTGGGGAGTGTCTTCACAGCTTCTCCATTTATACCGCAAACTTCCACAGTTGACTTAATTCTGGGAACTTTAGCAGTTTTTGAGGCACATTAAAAAACACAAATTGTACCAAAAAAGAACAGTTCAACATAATATTGGAAAGAGAGTTATCTTTCACACAGGCTGACTAACTATATCAAGTTAGTTTTGTTTTGCTTTGTTTAAATCTACTTTATTACCCTAATTTAACATACAAAAAAATGCACAGATTACAAGTTGATGAGATTTGGCAAATATATTACATTTGAGTAATCACCATTCCAATCAACATCCTTTAAGTCCTTTAAGTTTTTGAAGGTAGTATAGTCTTTGGCATGCTCCCCTGGAATGATCTGCTGGTTTTGATTTGTTATCTTGGTGAGTAAACAGGGACTATTTCAAGGGTGTTTCCTTGCTCTCTCCTACTACAATAGCTCTTACTCCACAGATTCAGGGACCAATGGAAAGGGTTTTGCCAACAGCTCACTAGATCCATTCTGATCATACACTTAGAAACTGGGGAAATGCCCAGCAGCTCAGCTGGTGAACCCAGTAGTATCAGGATAAGATGGACCTGCATAAAGATTTCATTTATAAGCTGACCCTTATATAGAGGGATGCCATGACAGCATATAGGAGCACATGGTATCATAAGCAACTCAGATGCAGCATCCATATGTACAGTTACTCAAGTAAATGGTCATTAAGTCTGTCTCTCTGTAAAAAGACCGAGCTGATCACTACTGTGTAAACTTGTCATGGTGTCACAGGGTGCTTCTTCATGGATATCTGGACTGGTCTTTCATTCTCATATGCATAATGCATAACTAGGACAAAATTTAGGTCTATGAAATAAAATAAGATGTAATGTATATTGAAAAGATTTTAGACAAAACTTATGGGCATGCAAGTATACTATGTTTTTTTGCTAATTGCATTAACAGTTTCTGCATTTCAAAACTTGCAGCTTCTGCAATAATACTATTACTATAAAGGCAAGATGGAGAAATACACAAGAGTGATTTACATGCATCTAAAAATGACTGTATTCTGGGTTGTCTTTAAGTTGACAAGTTCTGTGTCTAAGAACTAGCCCTGGAAACTGGACAAAGGATGGTGATTTTCCACTGAGATGGGTGATCTCAGTCCCCTTCCTGTTTGTTCCTGATCTCTTTCAATTGTACAGTTCTGTAGGTTAGCCTCCCCTTGGTGCCACTGTAATCTCGCTGTCCTTGAAGGTAACTCCACCTCTGTTGCTTCTGATACCTAAGTGCTGCCACATGGCTTCTCAAATTCTGTGATCCCATCATCCCACTGCTACCAGTGAGCACAGTTTTGTAACAGCCTCCCCTTCTATCAGTCTTGGAGAGCCAATACTGAACCAATATCATCCTCACTAACACATTCAATGATCAATTTCATAAACTGAGTATTATTTTTTTTAATTATTTTTTTTGAGAGGGAGTTTTTTGCTCTTTGTCGCCCAGGTTGGAGTGCAATGGTGCGATCTAGGTTCACCGTAACCTCCACCTCCCGGGTTCAAGAGATTCTCCTGCCTCAGCCTTCTAAGTAGCTGGGATTACAGGCATATACCACCACGCCTAACTAATTTTGTATTTTTGGTAGAGAAGGAGTTTCTCCATGTTGGGCAGGCTGATCTCGAACTCCTGACCTCAGGTGATCTGCCTGCCTCCACCTCCCAAAATGATGGGATTACAGGCGTGAGCCACCTTGCCTGGAGATAAACTGAGTATTCTTTTTGGAATCCAAGGAACATAGTAGTAAATATTCTGATCTAATATAGTAGACATATTCCAGCATGACTACTTCTTTGAGACTTTTAATCTTTTCCTTTACAATTTGGCATGACTATTCTGGCATCTCTCCTTCATTGAATGTGGGTCATCACTTTTTCCAACCTTCCCAGTGCCATCCTACCATGAATTAATACACTTATGACAACATGAGTTGTTATCCTTGGGTCCTTGCCAGGCTGTTAAATTCTGAATCATGAGAAACTGCCCTATATTGACCAAATATCCATTTTCTACTTTTATGTTCTGTTCTCCCCAATGCAGTACCTTAAGAGTCCACTCCTGAGCACACATGTTATCTAATCCTACAGGTCCTATGGCCCACAGTTTCTCTTCTTCCTTGTCAGGTCCAGTGATTCCCCAGTTGGGTCATGCTAAGACTTGTTTCTCATTATCAATCTAGTGGTCAGGAGGAAAGGTTGGGGTAGATACTGAAGAGAACAATTATTATGGCACCTGCCTCCATTTGAAGCCTCTGCATAATCTCCCCATCAAGGGAATGGGCCACTTGTGCATCACACAAACACACAGGTTATCTATATGTGAACATAAATCTAAAAATGTCATCAGGGCAGGTTTTATTTTTATTTTTATTTTATTTTATTTTTTTGAGATGGAGTCTCCCCATGTCACCCAGGCTGGAGTGCAGTAGTGCAATCTGGGCTCACTGCAAGCTCCACCTCCCACGTTCACACCATTCCCCTGCCTCAGTCTCCCGAGTAGCTGGGACTACAGGCGCCCGCCACCACGCCTGGCTAATTTTTTGTGTTTTTAGTAGAGATGGGGTTTCACCATGTTAGCCAAGATGGTCTCGATCTCCTGACCTCATGATCCGCCATCTCGGCCTCTCAAAGTGCTGGGATTACAAGTGTGATGTCACCGCGCCTGGCCAGGGCAGGTTTTTATCACTGTCATGTCTCATTCAAGTATAGATGCTATGAAAATCTCCTACATCCCTATGCCACTACCACCTCTCTGGATTTCTGTGGGGTTGACATATGCTTGTCCTGGCTTTCTAAATGTGGCTGTCCACTTGGGCTAGTTAGATGCAGCTCAGCCAAGCCATGTCACAGGCAAATATTGATTGCTTCTCCCACTACACATTTTTAAAACTTTTGCTGAAGCAAAACCTCTATGCCCTGCCCTACTCAGGTTTGAACCTTTGGACTTTCAAGAGCTTAGTCTGGGGAGAAAAGGTGCTTTAACTGTTTCCTTTTCTTTGCCTTTTCTTTATAACAATTTGAACTCTATTCAAAGCAATGTGTTTGTTTCTGATTTGCAGAGACATGCAGAAATAAAAAAAAAATACAAAGATAAATATTTCAAGATACTATCTTATTCTCTCTCTCTCTCTGTGAGTGTGTGCGCCAAACCTGTGTGCCTGTCTGCATTTTTAATTATCTACTTAATACCCTGAATTTATTGCAAAATTCTGAAAGGAGAAAAGATGTTAAGTAAACAGGATATTACTGTAATAGTAAAACCTCTCAGATAACTGTACTGAATTAATTATCCTTTTAGCATGGTTCAAGCTGTAAGTCTGTGCTAAGTATACAAGAAACATGAGAATATTATGGTTAAGATCACCTCTTACTCTCTGATGTGCACTATTTCTTTCACATACACTTTCCTTCTTTCTCCCTATGAGTCTCTGAATCACTTCTTAATAACTGCATATTTTTAAATGCAGTATTTGCAAATGAAAATAGCATAAATTATTCTTTGGTACTTATCTAAAAAAATCATACAGTTGATCCTTGAACAATACACAGGTTAGGGCACCAACTCCCCATGGAGTCAAAAATCCGCATATAACATTTGAGCCCCACGAAAGTTTAACTGCTAATAGCCTATCGTTGACCAGAAGCTTTATTGATAACATAAGCAGTTAATTAACACATAGTTTGTAGGTTATATGTAATATATATGGTATTCTTACAATAAGGTAAGCTATAGAAAAGAAAATGTCAAGAAAATCAGAAGGAAGAGAAAATATATTTACTACTCATCACGTGGAAGTGGATCATAAAAGTCTTCATCTTCATCATCTTCACATTGAGTAGGCTGAGGAGAAGAAAGAGTTGGACTCACTGTCTCTGGTGTGGTGGGGCAGAAGAAAACTCATGTATAAGTGGACCTGTGCCGTTCAAATATATGTTGTTCAAGGGTCAATTGTAATGTGAAAAGTTTTCAGTAAAGGATGATTGCATATACGCATTCACGTAGGGAGCTGCATATAAACACATGCATTACAATGTTCAAATTCGTTCATCAGATTGGTTGATACTCCTTTAGAACAATGGTCTTCAACGTGGAAGTGCACTAAATGGTCCCCTGAGGTGCCAGAATGATAAGGAAGTACTAAAATGTTCCAGCGTCTAATACAAGATGGATACTGTTGCCCTCACTCTGTCAGCATGCCAGAAGAAACATATCACACATGAGGGGAAAGAGGGCTAGCTAGTCCTCACTCTCAGAAGTAGATAATGGTCCTTTTCTCTGTTTCTTGCGTTCAGAATATGATCATTCATGAGTACTGTTAAGTGGATTTTCAGATTTAATTATTTAAAATAACAGAGTCCCATAATACTTTGTATCAGATGGAAATAACAATAAAACTTTCCCTTTTTTAACCATATGTAGGTTCCTTGATTATCTAAAGCCTTTTTTTCCTCTTTACCTCAAATACATAGCTTTGGGTTAATTGCACTCTTCTGTTTATGGTACAATTGTCATTGATCCATAGAACCAATGCCCCCTCTTTTGTACTATTTATTTATACCTTTTTATCTCCATGCTCTACCATCCATTGTAAGCTACTTTCCTAATGCTTTTGATGTAGTATTTTTTCTTGTACAAATTCTTATAAAACATGTATTACTATTTTGTATTTGTATATGTATTTGAATTTATATAAATATGAATGTTTTTACTTATTTTACTCATCACTATGTTTTTAAGACTTATCCATGATTGTTTCTATTTGTATATCTAGTCTGAGGCTTTCAAGTGCTGCTATAATATTCTAAAGTATGCACCCACACTATTTTACTAACCATTTTATCAGAGAAGGACACTCAAATTCCAAAAATTCTGGAAGCTTTTGTACATATCACCATTTGTACATATAACCTTTGTTTCCATAGAATATGAATCTGGGAGCAAGACTGTGGAGTAATGGAATACACATTTCCTCTGTTTAAATACTGCCAAGTTATTCTCCAGAATGGTTGTCTAAGAGGTAGGAATCTATGCTCCCACCTACAGTGCATGGAGGATAGCTATAACTCTATATAGTTATGAGTATTTTGCCTTTCAAGATTCTGCTGAACTGATGGTAAAATTCTATAGAGTTTTACATCTACAATTGTTGCATTTTATCTACCAATGAGCTTGAGCATCTCTCATTTACTTTTTAACCTTTTGCAATTTTCATCTAGTGAATTGTCTCTTAAACTCTTTGCCCATTATTCTATTGGAATTTAGAATTTTTTTCTCCTTAGAAATCTCATATATTCTTTATTTGGTAAATTCATGGACATTTTATATTTCTGAGTTGCCTATTAGTAGAATAGATAAATGCTATTTTTTTTTTCCTTAGTCAATCCTGTGCCCAGAAACCTTGCTGAATGCTCTTATTCTATTTTTTCCTAATGATTATTTTGTTTTTTCTTTATAGGTAATCATACTGTGTGAACATAATATAGTCCTCTTTTCCTTGAGGACTTACACCTCTTATTTCCTCTTTGTAAATTCTTTGAGTGTTGAATGAAACCTGGTCTTATGCTAAATAGTGGCAATGATAGAGGACAACTTTGTTTTATGTGTATCCTTGATGTTAAAGGAAATATCTTAAGCTTCTCCACTAAGGAAGCCATTTACTGGTACTTTGATATAAAATATCTTTCAAAATAGAGAATATTTTATTTCTAGATTTCTAATTATTTATTAAAAGTACATGCTAAAATTTATCAAATTACTTTTTGCATATTTTAATATCCTCATACTTTCTCAGTTTATTAATGAAGGCTTTAATATTGAAAAGTTTCTCATGTTTATCATCTCATTTCTGAGATTAAAACTACCATTTGGTTTTGGTATGTTTTGTAATATGCTGTTAGATTTATTTGTTTATTACTTTGTTTTGGATATTTGCCTCTAAGTTTCTAACACAAATGTCTCAATAATATCCTATTTTTTTGTTCTTGCTTAGTTGTGAAGTCAAGATTCTACTAACCCTATAGAATAAGGTGGACAGCTTCTGCAGTTTTCTCATTTCTAGAAATGTATATAATGTTTCTTAAAAAACTATTTCTTAAACGTTGATTAATGTCAAATATAAAACAATCTGGGTTTTGAGCAATTGTGGGAGGTTCTAAGACTTTGATTATCACTTCAATTGCATTGTTCTGCTTGTTTTATTTTTTCATGTACCTTTTTGACATTTAATACTTTTTCCCATAATTTATCCTTTATATAAGTATGCAACTTTACTAGCAAGTTCTTGATTACAATGCTTTTTATTATTTTCTTCTCTCTTATTTTTTTGAGTTAATTTTTACTCCCTGAAAAATGTTACTTTCTAAAGCTCAAATTTTTAAGTACCATTTATGTCATACATGTATTTTCTTTAAGTTTTAAATATTATACAAATTTCCTCATTATTTCCTTTTCAAAATCTAAAACACATATTATTGTTTTCATAAATATAAAATTTTGTTAGCTAAATTCGAATTTTATAATATTATGGCCAAAGAACACAGCCAGCATGTTATTTGCTTTTTTGGAATTTATTCAAGATTCCTTTGAGCAATAGTAGAAGTCAAATTTTATGAATTATCAAGTTATAATAAAAATGCATATTTTCTCTTTGTTAGGTTTAGAGCTGTATAAATATCTAATAGTTTAAACTTGTACATTATATTTTTTACATATGCTATGTTTGCCTTTTTTCTTTTTTTATTATGTTTGATTTCTTGGTTTCTGAAAGGTAATGTTAAAAATCTCTAACTACAATGCTTAATATATCTATTTCTCCATGCATTTCTGTTAGTTGTGATATTATATATTTTGAGGCTATATTATGGAATTCGTCCTCATAATGGTTATGTCTTCCTTTATTGTTTCCTTACCAGTTTATAAACATCATCTTTGTCTTTTTCAATCATTTCTGGTCTTGAATTCTATATTCTGAGATATTAGCAGCTAAAGATGAACTGTGCACTTTCCTATAAAAAGGCCTGTGATCTAAATATGCTGACCACTGCTGTGAAATCTTTTAAGTAAATGTGCCCTGTTAACAGTGAATAAGAGAGTAATTGCTTTTTAAAAACAAATGTGTGCTATGAGGAGAGAATCTTTCAAATGTATACTTAGAAATTTTGTTTGTTGTTTTAGATTTGGGCCATCCATAATAATGTAGAAGGAAACCTTATTCCCAAGAGTCACCCTTGTGACTTCTTTCCAGCCCCCACTCACCCTTTTCCATGAGAGAAGAAAGTATTTTCCCACTTGTTGAATGTGGGAGAAAAGAAAAGGCATGTAGACAGCTTCTCTCTATTTGGGGGATCTATCCTTACAACAAGCTTAGCAAATACACCTGAGGTTCCAGGGGCTAATTGAACTCAGGAGGATGTAGAAGAGCAAGCTGATTTGACTGCTTAGTCACATTTTTATTTTAGGTTTATTAGAAATAAAGCTTTCGATATATCTTTCACGAGAAAGTTCTTCTACTGGAGAGAAACTATGTATTTAAGAAAGCAATACCTAGGTTTTAAAATGAGTGAAACGTCTTAATTATGGAGATGTTCTCTACGTCTTAAGGTGGAATTAAAGAAAAGAAGTAAGCACTGATGTTCCAGACAAAAAGAAAAATATATGTTTTGAACATTTAATTCCCATTAATAGTGACTTTCATTCTCACTGGGAGAGGGTCTTTCTTTTCTAAGATTAGATATGGTGCTAATACGTAACTCCTCCCCCTGCTGCTTAGTTCTGAGGTTCAAAAGACTGCCAGGTGGCTTTTATCAACCCATGGAAAGCAAAGGATTTTTGCCTCAATTAAATGGTACTTTTCCAAATCTGTTTGTGTGGGGATTTAGGCATTGAAGCCCCGAAGTCACTTTAATAGGTGTGACTAGATTTCCATTTACCAATTAAAAATGTACCTTTTCAGCTGTCTGAACACTGACTCATAGGGTTTTGATTTTCTGTTAGAATAGAGTGACACAAAAAGTCAAATAAACGTTTCATGGTTAGCCAGTTCCAACTTATTACATTGCTGTGTTAAGAAGTCATGCAAAGAGAATGTCCATCCGTCCCCTTGAGACATAAATTACTTTGTGATTACTCAAAGTGGCCACTAAAGGTCACTCTTACTCCATTTTCCCAGCCTGGTTTTGAAACCTAGCTCAGGTATAAAATTCGTGAAGCCTCTATCTTTGTACTAGCAACAGATAGACTGGAGATAGAATGTTTATGGGTCAAGAAGCACAGTTTCCATACCTATTCAGTTTCAGGAGGATACCAAACCTGCCTGTCTAAGTGGTTTGAGTCAGAAAGTTTGTGTTACATCTTCATGTTAATGCATTTCTAGAAAAGTTATCAAAATGTATAAAAAGTTCATTTTAAAATAAATACAGGGTGAATATAAACTTCAGTCATTATATTCTGGCCCAGAGTAAAAATCCTTTTTTTAAAGGAGAAGTAAGTCATTTTTAGGAAACACATTTAAGACCCAAACTCTTACTGAGCAAATAAATTATAACTGATCCTATATGAGGGAGGGGGAAGAAAGGTTGAAAATAACCCTTGCCAAGAATCGAACAGCTTAAATCATCTGTAAAAGTAGTGAAATTACATGTAGGAGCCATTTCCTCCTTATACACAACTGTTCGGAATGTTCAGAAAATGCTCATATTTAAAAGTCTTGGATTTCTTAGGTAAGAGAGACTTGTGTGTGTACAATTTACAGGAGATTCACTTTAAGTAGACAGTATAGATATTTAATATCACTAGTAAGAGGAGGAACATAAACTAAAACAATTAAACAACTATCTTTTAACTTATGAGGACAAAAACTAAACAGGAAAATATTAAGTATTAAGGTTTTGGAAAAGCAAGGTCATTTGCTTTTCACATTTTGGTGGGATTTTAAATAGGAACTGGCATTTGGCAATAACTAGTAAAAAGAATGTGTATTCTTTTGGACCTAACAGTTTTACCTCTAGAATTTACATTAGGGCAACACTTACCCATTTGTTCAAGGACATATGTAAAATAAGTTACAGTGAAAAAAGTAGCACAAACCAAAGGTTAGTTATTGAGAGAATTAAAAGAATTGTTTTCTAAGACATTTGATCAAAAATTCAAATTCTATTAGATAAGTAGAGTATAATGATATTTATTTTTAAATCCAAATATTAAAATGTTACATTGAAACACATGAAATTGCTGATATTCATCTATTTTTAATCTACAAGGAAGACAATTTCATATGGTCCAATCTATATAAACAAACAATGAGAAAGTAAACTGATTTTTTTCCCCCCAGAACTCAGGATTGTGGGTGATGATATGAGGGGATTTGTAGGTAATTTGAAAATATTTTTTATAAGAAGAATATATTCATATACTCTGTAAATAAAATTTATTAAACGAATATTTAATTTTCCCCCAAATTTGAACATTTTAAATCTTTATTCACCTATGAAGTTCTTAAATTATCAAGATACCTAGCAAAAGAAAGTACTTGTAGTATTTCTCATTATGCATTAATACTTTTCACATGTATACTGCAAACAGCTGGGTATGAAGAACAAACACACTGCAATCTATTACTCATACAGAGTAAAGAATCTGAACTAACCCTGACAACTAAAGGAATTTTATATTTTATATGACTTGACAGAGTAAATCCTTTAGAAAAGCAACCAAGAATCAGTCTTAGACTTATTTAGAAAAATCACTGAACATGACCAATTTAGTAATTCTTTTTTTGTAAGGAATTAATTCATTAGAGTGAATATAACAAATTTTAAAAATAGGTATAACATATTCTAATATTCTTTGCAATAACAATATATGCAGTTATAATATTAAACAACACTTTACCTGTGAACTCTTACTGATATAATAAGCTGCCAAAGCCATAGGGATTATTAAATTTTAAATTGATCATCCCTCTGTATCTTCAGAATGGCTACCATAACAGTGATTCTTTAAAAATTCTATTTCCATTCTTGCTGCCCTAGTTCTAACACGCTTTTTTTATTCAAATACCCTCTCTATATATAAAAATATATGTATTATATATAAATAAATATTTATATATTAGCATGAAAGGCAAAATATTAGGTATTGCTGTTAGCAGATATCTACTGAAATCAACCTACCTGGCAATATATTGGATAAGAGTAGCTGCAAGTCCTAGTTTGGGTCCTGCAGTAAACCCAACCCTGTCTTCAAAATATATATGAAAGTTAATAGGGCTGACTTCACATAGTCACACTTCTCAGATCTTGTGCTAGATTATTTTGGTTATGTCTTCATAAACTTTTTGGCAGCAAAAATGGATTTTGGTCTTTCTCTCTTATACTTAGGCAAAAATCCCAACAATAACATAAACTTTGTAGGTCTTCCTGATGCTTTAGAAATGTAGAGGGTGTACATCACAATGTGTAATTATCTTTAAATAATATTTAATATTTTCTTTTTTAATTTCTTCCCACTCAAGCTTCAACTTCTCCATTTCTCACTCCTCCTTTCAGCAACCTTTAGGACTCATCACTAAGAATCACAATTACCTGCCATTCTATTAGGTGAGCAATTCAATTCTCACCGAAATCTCCAATTTCAACTCAACCTTTTCTTATTTCCAGCCTTCCAAGATTCTCTGATGAACAATGCTGTCTCTTCCATTTTTCTTTCACCAAAATAATTCTAAAAATCTGAGCAAAGGGTTCTATTATAATAGTGATGTAACCTGTGTTTCAGGCTTTTTATTCTTACAGATCAAGGAACCATTGAAGAAATTATATAATAAAGTGTCTAAAACAATCAGAAATCAGACAAAACGAAATGTGCTCTGTGTAAACTGGCTGATAACAAAAGAAACTACTGTGAGATTTATTTTTGTAAAATCCTGAACAATTATACAAAGTGCTACAAGAATTAGTATTATAGATATAGAAGTTGAAGCAGAGAGGAGGTTAAGCAATTTGCCCAATGTTATACAATCAGTGTTTGACAGAGGTTGGATTGGAACCCAGGCCCCTGACTTCAGAATCTACAGTCATAATCATTATGGGGATTTACATGCAAATGCCTACAGAAGCCACCCAGGCAGCAGTAGGTCTGTGAATTGGATTGGCCAAGTCTAGGGTCTAAGGGAGAGAGTTATTGGTATCTCTGACAACTCTAAAAGGGCTTGGTCAACTCACTGACAAATCATATTAGTAGTTGGAATACATTCGAGTGAGAACAAATCTCAAAATCTCACACTTAATCTATGTGACTTATTTACAGATATGGAAACAAACCTCTCTTTTCCAAGTTTCCTAAAATATTTAGTCCCTCCTTTTAATTCTAAGCTTAGCGAAGTTCTAAACTTCTTTGAAGACTCATATACAAGGTTTCTGCAGGTTCTGAAGGTCCTAAGTTTCATCTGAATTATATCCTAGCTACTTTGAATGGCTATATTTTCTGTTTTAAACTTTTGGAATTTTCTTTTTGTCTTTGGTAATCTTAAATTTCACTATGTGTTTAGACATTCATTTTTCCTTATCTCTTTTCTTTGATATGCTAAAGACCCTTTCAACCTGAGATTTCTATTCTTTTATTAATTCTGAGAACTAGATCTCTGTTAATTCTTCAACAGTTTGGTGCAAAAGTAACTGCGGTTTTTGCCATTGCTTTTAATGATATTTAAGGATATTTATACTTGTTTTTTCCCCATATGTCACTTAACTTTTCTTTAAGTTTTCTATTTATTTATCCTTCCTTGTTTCTTTCTGGAATGTTTCCTGAACTAATCTTTAATTTTGTAATTTACTGATTATTTATTTATACTACCTAGTATATTCTTTATTTCATCTATTATATCCTTTACACATAATAGTCTTATTTGGATCCTCTTATGCTTTCTTATTCTTACTGTATATATTTAATAGCTTCCTTTTTTACTTACTACGCTTGCGCTTACTCTATATTATTTCTTTCCTAATTCTGTTTTCTCCACTGTCAGTGAAATACAATTTCAATTTGCAGTTTTGAAATAATTGTACTCTTTAGGTCTTTTTCTCTGTCTCTTCTGGTGCTTATGAGCTTATATTCTCCTTCTTATGCCTTACAATACAATAACTTATTGTACATGCAATATACAATTATACAATATACAATATAACACAATAAGCTATCGTATAATCTATTTCAAAAGGCATAAGGAGGAGAATATAAGCTCATAAGCACCAGAAGAGACAGAGAAAAAGATCTAAACAGTACAAGTCTCCAGGAGTTATTGTATAACCTATTTAGAAAAGCATAAGGAGGAAGGAAAGTGGGTGTTGAAGCCTCTGCTGGTTCAGCATTTTGGGAGAAATTGGGACTGAAATCTCCCTTCTACCCCTTCTGCTCTATTTTCCACATATGATAGAGACCATATGCTCTAACCACAAACCAAGAAATTCAGAAGTTAATAATAAAAAGATAAGTCAAATTATCTTATATTTGAAAATTAGAAAAAAAAATTCCAAATAACTCATGAGTTAGAAATAAATCAAAATGAAAAATTCAAAAGACCTAGAGATGTACAATAATAAAATACTACATGTTAAAATGTATAGGGCTGCATAAGACACCCTTTAAGGGAACATTGCATTTTTAAATGCATACATCAGGAATTCAGAAAGGCTAAGAATTAATGAACTAAGTATCTAACATTTAGAAAATAATAACCAGATATACCTAAATATAAAAGAAGAAAAGAAACAATAGAAATAAAAGCATAAATGATAAAATAGAAAATAAACATACATTAGAGTGATGAAAACACAATAGATGGATCAGTAAAACCAAAAAGTGGTTGTTTAGAAAAATGATATCAAAATATGCAAATAGTTAACAAGACTAATAAAGACAAAAAGAAAGAAAGCACAAATATTATAATTGGAAAATATGACCTGACTACAGACAAGGCATAAATAAAATTAAAAGATAACAGGAATATGGCCTCAACAGACAACAATTTTGAAAATTTATTCAAAATGGACAAATACTTTGAAAACTATAACTTATCAAACCAGAATCAAGAAGCAACAAAAAGCCTGAATAGTCCTGCTACTACTAAGGACTTGAAATAGTAGCAAAACAGAAACATTTCCCCAAATTAAACTTCAGGCATAGAGAGTTTTATTTTATTTCATTTCATTTTCAAAGAACAAATTATCCCTAACACGTAAAAATTAAAAGTCCACACTCCTAGAATAAAAGTCATTGTTCTATAGCCATTTTAACAAGTCAGTATGAGAAATGTGGCTTTCAACATTATTTTGCTGATCAATGACAACCCTTTTCAGTCAATCTATGTCTAAAAACCAGTCCATCAGTGACAGCTATACTTTGAACATCAGCTAACCAGCAATTGACACATTACAAACCATGCTTCTAAAACTAACATTAACCGAGTTCCACCTGTGTGGTGAACAATGACAAACATACTTCAGTAAATAACAGAAAACATTTCAAAAACTAATAGCAACCCACTCCTGCCTCCATAGACAACTTAAACCATTCTCTAGGAATGACAACAATCTACATCTGCTTCAATGCCCAACACAAAACAAAACAAACTATTTGCCTAAACTGTATATAAGATCAGCACATTCTTTTCTCAGACAAAACTCGACCAAGAATGAGTTCCATAGCCCTCCACTTGGTAATATTCTGTGGCACCCTCAGCCCAATAAGCATGCTATCCTTATACCTTGTGCTCAAATTTCATTTGGACTTCAAATTTGCTGCCAGATGAGCTTGATTAGAAATAAGCACTGGCTTGATTTGTTGCTATTTAATTTTATTACCAGAGGGTTCATAATCAATAGGTCTTTATATATGTCAATTGGACCTAAATCATGTATAATATAATTAGGCCTTTTTCTAATTTTCTTTACCATGGATATAGGCCTTTGTATAAAGTAATTAAAACTTTTGTTGCTATATTTGACAATTGTTTTTACTTAAAATTCTTATTCTTTTTCTTCCCTTTTGTTTTACTATTTGTCTAAATTTTAGTCTCATATGTTTTTGTTTTGCCCTGGATTGTTTTTTGTTGAACATATAAGGGAGTGCTTCTTAGGGAAGCTAGAAGAAAAATTTTAGCAGATCATTAATCTTAGCAGGCTGCAATAACTAAAGTATTTAAAGAAGGACCTCTCATAGAGCAGAAAAACAAATTCATGGAAATGTTCAGGATTTGCTCCCAAATTCTGAAAAAAGACACTGAGAACAATCTAATAGTAAGATTCATGAGATTAAGATAACATTAACTAATTTCAAATGGACACTTGACAAACTCTTCTATGAGGCAAACTATCACAGTGGAACACCCTGGTCTTCTTAGTAAATAAACACTAAAACTATATATTTTCTGTGATAGCAAAGGACATAATCAATTTCCATCCACATAGTAATTATGTTTCTTTGATAGGCCTGGGAAATCTTCCAGATAGCAGTCCCTTTTTAAAAATTTGATTTAGATCTTACTCCATAGTTCAGACTAGAGTACAGTGGCATGATTATAACTCACTGCATCCTCCAAAACTTAGGCTCAGGCCATCCTCCCACCTCAGCCTCCCAAGTAGCTGGGACTATAGGTGTGTGCCACCATGCTTGAATAATATTTTTAAATTAGCTTTTTTTTTTCAAGACAGTGGATTAGAGTCTTTCAGCATGCCTCAACCATTTGGAAACAGCAAGATATTACATAAATATGACCTCTGTGAGCTTTAATTCAAGAAGGAGAACAGGCCTCTACCAGAATTGTGAAGGGCATCCCAGATTCCAGAGAGAAGAAGGCTAGATAGCATACAGCCACCATAGCAGTGAGTGAAGGCCCCATACGTGAGAGAGGCAGAGCTTTCCACTGGGTATCCATGCAACCCAGGCCAAGGAAGAGCACTTTGCTATTCCCAAACCCTGGAGTTAACTTAGGGAGAGGCTCAGAGATGCTGAGAGGAAGAGACAATGGGAAAAGCTGCAGCTACTTTCCCAGACCTAGGACTGACATCGGGACACCATTTTTAACTTGGGCACATACAAAGTCAACCATTCTTTGGTGACCCAACAGTGTGGCTGCACAGGCATTTCAGTCCCAGGCCAGAGATTGGAGCATTTCCTCTGGAGTGGAGTAGGGGCCTCCATAGCCAGAACTATGGAAAGTGCCTCAGCAGTAGGCACTGCAATTGTGCTCTCCCCTGTAACAAGCCTGGGTCAGGAAGAGAGCTACTACAACTGCAGTTTCTCCTGGATGACAAGACTTGCAGCCAGAGCCAGCTTAGCGATGTGGAACTGATCTGCGTGTGCCATTCCTGGGTGCCCCACACTGCTCCCCTGAAACTGTGGTGCAGTGGGGCCCTTTCTGCTCTGCTACTAGGCAGAAATCCATGCATTCAGAGTACCTGTTCATCTGGTTCAGTAGTCTGAGCTGCCCCAGCCTTCCTGTGCAGAAATCTTGGTGCAGAGTGCTTCTCTTTGCTCCATGCCCAGGCAGATCACCAGGCTTTAGGAGCACCTGCATGTCTGGCTCAATAGCCTGAGCCACTCTACTTTTCCTGGACACATATCATGATGTAGCAAAATCCTCCCTCCTCTATGGCCAGGCAGATCTCCAGGCGTTTAGAACATGCTTTCCTGGTCCAGCAGTTGAAGTTGCCCCACTAATCTGGTATGGGGATCTTGGTGCAGGGGTGTCCTCTCTACTCCACACCGAGGCAGGTATCCAGGCAACTGGAGCACCCACTCTTCCTTCAGTCCCCATGCAGATAACTTGGAACTGAAGAGATTTCCCAGCTCCATGCCTTGGCTTACCACTGGGTGCCTCGTCATCACACACTGGATTCTCCCTTGGTGCTAGTGTTTGTGCCTTCTGTCAAATCTGCAGATGGACCTGCCCAGTCTGACACCACCCTTTGTGGCTTCCATGTCCTCAGGCTTCAGCAGAAAGCTCAGACCACTGTGCTTCCCATGAATCAGCCCTTTGCCTAAGGCATCAGACAACTTCTGCCAGTAAACAAGGATCAAGTATATATCCAGCTATGTTGATTATAGCCAGCTCTTGGCTATAAGTGCCATCTATATAGAACAAACTGCACAGCCCAATATAAAACTTTCTAAAAGAAATGCATAGGGTACAGAAACAAAACCATGAGACCCTACCCAGCATTCTCTATAGTCACATGCCCTAGAGGCAAGGGGAATAAAGGGAGAATAAAAAGATAATAAAATAATAATAATAATAATAATAATAAATATTATAGGAAAATTTTAAAAAGAAAAATCCTATCCACACAAAAATAATTACAACAATTAGAAGTGCCAGCATCTACAGATGAGAAGAAACCAGTGCAAGTATTCTGGGACCATGAAAAATCTGAATGTTGTGATAACACCAAAGGATTCTACTAGCTCTCCAGCAATGGTCCCTAAACAAAATGGATATTAAAAAGTGACAGATAAAGAATTCAAAGCAAGAATTGCAAAGAAGCTTACTGAGCTCCAAGGTAGGGTTGAAAACCAACACAAAGAAACTTCTAAAGCAATCTAGAGAATGAAGGGAAAGATAAACATCTTAAAAAGTAATCTGTCAGAGCTTTGGAAATTGAAAAACTCACTTAAGGAATTTCAAAACACAATTGAAGGCTTTATCAATAGACTGGACCAACCAGAAGACAGATTTTCAGAGCTTGAAGACCAGTCTTTTGAACTAACCCAACTGACAAAAATAAAGAAAAAGGAATTTTGAAAAATTAGCAGTCTTCAAGAAATATAGGATTATGTAAAGCAATGAAACTCGTGAATTATTGACATTCCTGAGAGAGGAGAAAAAGCAAACAAACTAGAAAATATATTTGAGGGGATATACTGGTGATAATACAATTTGGTGATAGTATAAGTCTATACCTTGAAAATCCTAGGTACGCCACCAAAAGTCTCCTGGAACTGATTAACAACTTCAGCAAAGTTTTGGAATAGACAATCAATATACAAAAATTAGTAGTACATCTACACACCAATAACATTTAAGCTGACAGACAAGTCAGGAACACAATTGCATTTACAATAGACACACACAGACACACAGACACACACACACACACACACACACACACACCCCTAGGAATACATCTAACCAAGATAAAAGATCTCTACAAGGAGAACTACAAAACATTGCTAAAAGAAATCAGAGATGATACAAGCACATGGAAAAACGTTCCATGCTCATGGATAGAAAGAATCAGTATTATTAAAGTCGCCATATTACCAAACCAATCTACAGATTCCATGCTATTCCTATCAAATTACCAATGTCATTTTTCAGAGAACTGGAAAAAACTATTTTAAAATTCATATGGAACCAAAAGAGAGGCCAAATACCCAAAGCAATCCTAAGCAAAAAGAACAAAGCTGGAGGCATCACATCACCTGACTTTGAACTATACTCTAAGACTGCAGTAACCAAAACAGCATGTACAAAAACAGACATAGAGACCAATGGAACAAAATAGAAAACTCATAAATAAAGCTGCACACCTACAGCCATTTAATTTTTGACAAAGTCAAGAAAAATAAGCAATGGGGAAAGGAATTCCTATTCAGTAAATGGTGTTGGGATAGCTGTCTAGCCATATGCAGAAGAATGAAACTGGATCCCTACATTTCACCATATACAAAAATTAACACAAGATGAATTTTAATGAAATACTTCAAACTGTAAGAAATCTGGAAGAAAACCTATGAAACACCATTCTGGACATGAGCCTTGGAAAAAGAATTATGACTAAGTCGTCAAAAGCAATTGCAAAAAACCAAAAATTTACAGATGAAATCTAATGAAACTAATTTCTGCATGGCAGAAAAGAAAAGAAAAACAACTATTAGGTTGCTACAAAAGTAATTATTTTTAATGGCAAAAGTAATTAGATTGGTGCAAAAGTAATTGCAGTTTTTATCATTAAAAATAAGTACTTTTACACCAACCTAATATATACAGGGTAAACAGACGACCCACAGAATGGGAGAAAATATTCACAAACTGTGTATCTAACAAAAGTGTAGTATCCAGAATATATAAAGAACTTAAATGATTCCACAAGCAAAAACAAATAACGTTATTAAACAATGGACAAAAGATATGAACAGACACTTCCAAAAAGAAGACATATAAGCATTCTATAAACATGTAAAAATGCTCATCCTCGCTCACTAATCAGAGATAACATCTCACACCAGTCAGAATGGCTATTATTAAAGCCAAAAACAAGCAAACAAACAAAATACAGATGTTGGTGAGGTTGTGATGAAAAGGGAATGCTTATACACTGTGGTGGGAATGTAAATTAGTTCAGTGCCTATGGAAAGCAATTTTCAGATTTCTCAAAGAACTTGAAATGCAACTACCATTTGATCCAGTACTCTCATTACTGGGTATGTATCCAAAAGAAAACAAATTGTTCTACCAAAAAGACACATGTCCTCACATGTTCATCACAGCACCATTCACAATAGCAAAGCCTTGTAGTTAACCCGGGAGGCTATCAAAAGTGGACCGGATGAAGAAAATGTAGCACATATACACCATGGAATACTATGTAATCATAAAAACGAATAAAATTATGTCCTTTGCAGGACATGGATGAAGCTGAAGATCCTAAGCAAATCAGCAGAGGAACAGAAAACAAAGTATCACAAGTTCTTACTTGTAAGTGGGAATTAAATATCAGGCACTCATGGACATAAGACAGCAACAATAGATGCTAGGGACTACTAGAGGGGGAAGGTAGAAAGAAGGTCAAGGGTTAAAAAACTAACTGTTGGGTACTATGCTCAGTACCTTGATTACAGGATCATCTGTACCCCAAACCTCAGTATCATGCAATATGCCCAGGTAACAAACTTGTACATGTACCCCCTGAATCGTAAATAAAAGTTGAAAAAGAAAAGAAAAAAATATATATATATATATTTTTTTTTTTTGAGACAGGGTCTTGCTGTGTTGTCCAGACTGGAGTACAGTGGACAACTATAGAGTGGAGCTATAATCATAGCTCACTGCAGCCTCAAACTCCTGGACTCAAGTGATCTTCCCACTTTGGCCGCCTGAGTAGCTGGGATTACAGATATGAGCCACCTTGTCTAGCACTCCTTCTTATAATATTTTAATTCTATCTGCTTTCTCAGAGTCAGCTAATGTCATCCAATAATGTTGTTTAAAATATTAAATGATTCTACATAATCATTGTCCCGAGAGATGATACAACAAATGACTCCAAAACCAAAACAGAATAGAATCAGACTGATTGAATGAAGATGAATAGCAAATCAGACTTCTTCAGACAAAACCCAAGGGAAATCAACAAAAATGGTGAAGAGCTGGGCACTCCCTGATGGTCTCATGGGCAGCTTTGCTTAATGGAAAACAAAATCCTTAGGATGACCAGAGAATTTTAAAAGCCTCCAAACTACTAAGAAATTGTTGATTATTCTATAGAACATAGCTGTAGTCATGTGAAGTAAAATAAAGATATATATATTTAGTGTTTGCTCTCTGTTCCTGGCACAGTGATTCAAAAACCCTTGAAATTTCCTGAGGGATAGGTGCATCTTTTGTTATTCATAAGGAACCTCTTTCTATTGTGAGTTTATGCTAAGGAAGTGATCTCTGGTAGGCCTATGGAAAGTTCCAAGGCAATGGCTTGTCACTCACATGATTAGAGGATTGGAACTTTCAGCTCCATCCGGCAATCTCCAGAGAAGAGAGGGAGCTGGAGATTGAGTTTAATCAGGTAGTAGTTATTTAATCAGTCATGCCTATGTAATGAAGCCTCAATAAATACTCTTGAACAAAGAAGTTTAGGGAGCTTTCAGGGAACACATCAATGTTTTGAGAGGGTGGTATGCCTAGATTCTGTTAAGAAAAATTGTACAGACTGTGAACCTCCTCTCCACTGCCCCATATCTTGTCCTATTTCTCACTTCCCTTTGGCTGTTTCAGAGTTGAGCTCTTTAAAACAAAACGGTGATTTTAAGTGTGGTGCTTTCCTAAGTTCCATGAGTTGTTCTAGCAAATTTTCAGATATAAAGAAGAGGTTGTAGGAGCCCCTGAATGTATAACCAGGTCATAAAGAAGTGCAGGTAGCCTGGGGACCCAGGACTTGTAACTGGCATCTGAAGTGGGGACAGTGCTGTGGGTCTGAACCCTTTTACTTGTGTGATCTGTGATAACTCTGAACAGTTAAGGTCAGAATTCAATTGAATTCTAGGACACCCAGTTGATGTTAAAGAATTGGTTGTTTAAACCAGTTTAATTCAAGGACAGCTTACTTCTGTGAACACAAATTTGAAAGCTAACTGATCAGAGATAACCTCACTTTATGAAAGTTTGCCAATTTTCAGTGGACCCTAAGTGATGTCTCTAGGATTAATAGTAACTCACTCCCTTTTGTGTTACACAAACTATGCTTCTGTAACCTTGATGTCAATTAAATCCTGTCCTACTTTACCCAGCATAACCCAAAACAAATCTCCTCCAAAAAGCCATGTATCACCAGCCACTTGTTTGGTTCAATGCAACTTTACCTGGCCACCATAGCTCTCTGTTAGTTAAATAAGTTATACGTTGTACAATTATTATGTGTCAATTAAAAATAATAAAAGGCTGGGCGCGGTGGCTCAAGCCTGTAATCCCAGCACTTTGGGAGGCCAAGACGGGCGGATCACGAGGTCAGGAGATTGAGACCATCCTGGCTAACACGGTGAAACCCCGTCTCTACTAAAAAATACAAAAATCTAGCCGGGCGAGATGGCGGGCGCCTGTAGTCCCAGCTACTTGGGAGGCTGAGGCAGGAGAATGGCGTGAACCCGGGAGGCGGAGCTTGCAGTGAGCTGAGATCCGGCCACTGCACTCCAGCGGGCGACAGAGCGAGACTCCGTCTCAAAAAAAATAAATAAATAAATAAAATAAATAAATAAATAAAAATAATAAAAAACTTAAAAAAGAAAATGGTACAAGTGAAAATAATAACATGATTAAAACATTTTAAACATGTAAATCTACATAGATTAACACTGGAAGGCATCTTTAGAAATAGAGTTATTGTATAAAATAAATAAATAAGGCATACGTTAAGTGTTTGGCTAGAGATATTGAACAGTTTTATAATACTTTATAAGTAAACTTTCATAAATGGTGATAGAACACTTTTCAGCTTATTCTAAGAGATTGATATAATTTTCAAAATAAAATACAGGAAATCTTGGTAAATTAGGAGTAGGAAATCATTCTTGAACTTGATAAAATGTATAGAAAACCTATAGCAAACATGATCCCAAATGGCAAAATTTTTAAAACATTTCTTTTAAAAATGGGCCCAACAGGATACTATCATCACTTCTACTCAACACTATATTTGACCTCAAAATGCATAATACAAGAAAAGAGCATTACTATCATGAGGAATGAAAATGAGAAAATAAAAATGTCAAAATTGGTAGGTGATGTAATTATTTATATGAAAAACCTGAAGAACTACAGATATATTATTAGAAACAATAGGAAAGTTTAGCAAGCCAGATGGATGTAAGATTAATTAGTGAAAATCGATTGTATTTGCATACACTGGTTGTTAGCAAAACACCACTAATATGTAATTTTGTTATTAATCACTATATGATTTCTAGAATATAGGTTAATATGTGTGGCACTGCAATTTTTAAATCCTACTTCCATTTCTGTGTACTTATCTGTTCAAATTAGGTTTTGTAAACAAATAATAAAAATGTATGTTATCTCATTAAAAATGCATTTCTAATGGAATTTTACTTATATTTAATATTATATGATATATAAATGTAATAATTAATGTCAGAGGAAAAGAAGCAGAGTTGGAGTGTCTTGCAGAGTGGAGAGTCCTGAGATTTATTTGCATATTTTTGTTTGTGATGCTTACAGATAAAATGAGTTGGCTGTAGAATATTAGGTCCTGGAAATTGAAAGAGACTGTCATGCTAGAAATTGAGATTTTTGTTAATTATTGGCATAAAGTCACATTTTGGAGTCCTTGAAGTGTACGAGATTACCTAATTACAGACAGTAGTAAGGTAAAGAAGAGAACCTAGAGGAAAGTCTTGATGAACTCCAATATTTCATTGTTATTGGAGTAGGAGGAATCAGAGAAAAAGAGAAAAAGCAAGGAGAACAGAAAGGTAGAAGAAAGACTGTGACAATGCAATTTTTTATAAGAGCCAAGGGAAAATTATTTAAGAAAGAAAATTGGTCAACTTTATGTAAATGTGCAATGAGACAAAGTAGGACAAAGACTGAAAGAAGCCTACTGGATCCAATAGAGTGCAAGAGCCTTGAAAATATTCAAATCGTGATGCTGAATTTTCAGATGGGAGTATGGAGAATCAGAAAGGACAGTGCCACATGCAAGATTGCTTTGATAGCACAACAGGTTGTGGTCCAAAGCACACGGTAAGATTAACCTTAGATAGGAGGGGGTTGGCAGAATTGCTCCTAGTGGGATTAAAAATAGCTTTCTTTAACCTTCCCCAATCCACTGATGTGTCTAGATAGAATAGACAACACTCTTAACATGAAGTACACATTTTTTAAAAGGGGGAAACTAGGCTATTTTTTGGTTGAAAAAGATAGGGAACCTCTTCTCATGCCTTTTATTTTCTCACCCTGCTCCTAGTACAGGATGTCTTAATGTCCCAGACATTCATTCCCTGGTTGTTGTGCCTGAAGGTAGATGCTGTTGGTAATGTATCTTGAATGTTGGTTTCACCATGCTGGCTTTTCGCTAAGCTTCTATTTAGAGAAAGTCACAAGGGTTGGGTTAGATCTAAAGGCATTGTTCAAATAAGAAGAAAGCGCCAACTACAGCAGTCTCACCCCATTATAGCTCTCTTGTAAAGTTCTCATCCTCCCTTTCTCCTCTGTCCCTGTTAGCTCATGCACTTTGGAGCAGGTCGTGTTTTCCAATAGCTCCATCTCTCCCAAGAGTGTTACATCAGAAGCAGCTCATTTCTCATTGACTCATTTCCCACTCTAGAAAGCAGAGAAAATAATCATTATTGGCTCAGCAGATTAATTTTGCTGCAGGAGCCAAACTTTCATAAATAGCAATAATAAAATAATAAAGCTAGATATTTTTAGAATTTATTTAAGTTCAAAGTATTTTAAATCAAATGTGTGACTTTTATATTCTTCTTTACATATTGCATGTAAAGAGAGCACAGATGTACGCATTTGTTGATGAAAAACTTCAATGTATTCCATTTCATAGCTGCTCTCTTCTTTATGCAGTAGGAAGCAAGACAATTTGCTAAAAACTAAGAAGGTTGAAGTGTGATACTAAAATTGAAGAGAGTGGTACAAATTTGAAAGCCACTTCCCAAAGTGAAGAGAGACATATGACTAGAAAACAGTTAGGGAGTAGCTGACATTGCTCACAAAAGTTATATTAATACCAATCTGCTGCATATTTTCTCCCAGAGGTGCTCAGTGGCCTGAAAAAAACAAAGAACGTAATTGGATAATAAAAATTCAAATTTTTCCAGGTGACATTAATGAAAGGATACACTGGCAACGTGGTTTAGGGTATTGACTGGAAATTAATAAAGACAAGAGAGGGATTCTGCACCTGGTGCAAGTTAAGTGACCAAGAAAGGGGTAAGATGGCAGGCAGGCAAGATTAACAGGCAAGATGGAAGAATGTAAGAGTATATAGGGAGTGGATGCTAAGAACTGTAAAGAGGCTGAGATTTTACCCTATATGCAAGGTAACTAATTAGCCTGCCACACTTTTATAGATGTACATAGAAGATGGTTGATTACTCACAGAAATAGAATTAGCCAGAATGTTACCAAACTTGCTCCAGTTCTCTCAGCCCTAATTTCCATAAGGCAACACAGTGACACAGATGCCACCCACATATTCAACGGGTTAATTATAGGAGAGAAATTTAAGTTTAGGGAACCCGACATTTTATACGATCAGTAAGCACACCTGCCCTTTGCTTTAGTGGAAGCTGTTATATTTATTACATTGGATAGTAAACACGATTGCCCTTTGCTCTGGAGGAAGGCACTGTATCTCTCTTCCAACGTTGTAAGCAAACAAGCCCTTGTTCTGGAGGGAGGCTCTCTTTCTTCGAAGTAATTTCTGTATGTCCATCCTTTTACAGATTGTTTACAGCAAAGGATAATCAATACCTTACCTTCAAGATGAGCAGAAATGTGAGACACCCATGGATAATTGTCTCTTGACAGTGGGCATCTGATTTATGGATTTTGTGAGAGGAATAATTTCAGGTGATGACAACTTGCTGGCTTTGATTTTGAGAGTTCATGGCTGAGAAGGTAAATGAACCAGGAGCTGGATATGTTGTTCTTTTGAAATTTCCTAGGATAACAGCAAAAGTTTGAGTTAAAAGAAAAATAGCAATGGAAGTCTGCAGCACAAACAGGGCACACTGTTGGTAAACAATAGCAGTTAGAAAGACAAGAATGCCATTATAACTAGATAGGATAGCCTGAAACAAACTGGGATTTAAGACAACAAATATAGTTGTCAACATGAAGAAAATGGTTTTTACATTGAGAGAGTTAAAGGATGAGGCAAAAAAAAAAAAAAAAAAAAAGTTTTTTGAAATGTCACCATTGTCCTAATTCTCAAACTTTAGAGGTTATTCCTAATAGAGATCATTGAAGATAGTCATTTGGGAATCTGATACTTAACACTGAGCACATCATCGTGTATCTAAAAACTGAAATAGAGTCAACTGAAATGCAACAATGACTGGAAGACATGCCAAATCCACCAGACTCTAAAGCACTTCTGGAAGGTGTCCACATTATAATCATTCCCTATGTACTGTTTGAAAAAATAATTCAATAATTCTCCCCATATAAAAAGCAGAGCTATATCTACCTACTCTACTCTATAGCTACTCTAAATTAAAGACCAATTTATTTTATTTGTTAAGAACCCAGGCTTTGAAGTCAGGCAGAATTATCCTTTAATCCTAGATATTTCACTTATTCTTTATATAACCTACAGCAAATTAATTAAATTCTTTACATTTGATTTCTGTGTCTATAAAATGGAATGATGAAGAGGAAAATTATGAGAACAACAATTAACATGATTTTGAGTTAAATGAGATTAAACATAAAGGTCTCAGCAACTAGAAAATAATCCATAAATTATGATTATTATCACTGTTATTTTATTACTAAGCTGACAAAAAGTTCATTTTGCCAATAGACAGATATACCTTCACCACTCAAATCAGAAGATTAGGTATTTGTCTCTAAGTAACTTAAGTCATACCTGAAATGTTAGTGATTCCCCCTTAACAGCTCACTTCAAATACTATATTAGCATTTCCATCTCAATTTCAATCAGTTCAGGTAAACTCAGCAGTTTAAACAATTTTTAAGAGCTTATTTCTATTCTGGGATTTTGGATAAATAAATGAAGAAGTTGCTGTCTTGCTTAAAGAACGTAGTGTTTCACATGGTATGATACAGATTTTACCTCTCAGACTACCTTTAAATGATAGTAATTGCCTGAAAAGTATTCTAAGACCATATATAGATTCAACAGAAAAGTTATGATTTTTTTTTGAACTATTGCAGAAGATCAAAGAAAGCTGAATGCATCCTAAGTCATAAAGAAGCAGAATGAAGTATGATTTAATTTTGCCTACTGAGAATGGCTTCATTGAGAGTTTGACATTTGAATTGAGCATGGAAAAAAAAGTGAGTAGGATTACAGAAGAAAAATTGGGAAAGCATTTCAAGCAGAGAGACAATAATATTTAAAGACATGCATGAGCTAGAAAGGATATGAATTGCTTGGGTAATAGTGTCTTGGAAAGTGAGTAGATACCTGTAGCACTAGGAGGAGTGGCAGAAACGTAGAATAAATGGTCTTGAATTACAGGCTAAGGTTTTGGACTCTATCGTGAAGTTATGGGAGGTATCAAAGGAAGTTAAATAATACATACATGAACAGCTAAGTCTTTTGCCTAAGATTACTGGCAAAAGAACACGTAATACATTTAAAGAAAGAGAAGCTCGAAATGAGATTAAATGCTGAAATATTCAGGTAAGAGATGGACAGGATCAATAAATACAACAAGTGGTAAGAGTTCAGATTTGAGGGAGATTAGCAGACCGTTGTGATGTGGGCAATACAAAGTAAAAGGAAGATAAAGACATTTTAAAAACATTCAATGAAACAAAATAAGTAGATAACAATGGCATTAAATAAATTTGCTTTGAACAGGTTGAATTTTCAATTTCCTGTTGCAATTATGGAGAGTTGACTATGTTCTAGGTCAAATGTTAACAAACTTTCTGTTAGAGTGCAAGATAGTAAATGTTGTAAGCTTTGTGGACTATACAACTTCTGTCTTAACTATTCAACTCTGCCATTGAAATGAAAAAAAAAAAAAGCCATAGACAATGAATTAGCATGGCTGTATTCTAATAAAAGTTTATTTACAAAAACACATGGCCAGCTTACGGATCTGTAGTTGAAGTGATGCCTGAAGATGTGTATTTGGGAAAGTTCACCAAGAAAATAACACATTTAGGGAGAGAAACAGGAGATTTTTGTGGAAGATTGAGAAGAGGAGCTAATTAAAAATACTAGAAGAGATTAGTCAAATACGTAAAAAATTAACCAGCAAAGAGCTGATTATAGAAAGGCAAATAGCATTTCCAGGAGAAGAGAGTAGTCACTATTGCCCTGTGTTCTAAAACTGCCAAAATTACTCTACCAGGGAATGAATGACCCATTTAGTCAAATTATGTCATATTTCCTAAATTAATCCAAAATAAAAACCAATTCACTTTTTTATTTTTAAAAAACCAATTTATAAGCAATACACTTAGTTCAATTAATGGAATATGTAGTAGTAATCTCCCCCCAGCATTTACCATATAATATACAAAATTAAGAAAATGGAGAGAGAAGGTAGTAGGCAGATATTGTTTAATGTAGTTATGTGATGCTTCCTTGGTGACCAAGTGATCAAATACTTTCATGGTGAGGGTCAGTTGGCTGTTGCTAATTTTTTGATTGTGTCCCACAGCAGATCAAAGACATGCCATTAGAAAATTTCCAATACAAACAGCACAATTAATTATTTGGAGTAAACTCTGATGAAATTATTTAGGAAATATTTGGTAAATTTCTCAAGAATTCCTTAAATAATATTTTTTTTTTCTGAAATTGTATTCTTCCTACTTGTTATTTTTCATGGTGGAGTAGAACTCAGAGAACTGATTTGAATAGCAAATGAATTAATAATTTTTTTCTAGAAATAATGCACTGTAAAAATGCTTGCAAGTGTTAAGCCCAACTGGAGAAAGAGAAAATAATTTCTAAATCAATAATCAAGAACTGATTAAAATTCTATCTATTTCCTTCCTGAAGAATATATCATTTCTATTCAAGATTTCAAAATGTGTTTTGTGCATGTAAAGAAAGACATAATCCTCCATCCTATTTGTGGTAATACTTTCATGGGAACCAAAAGCAACAAATAATAAGCAAATAACAATTCTGATTGCTTCATATTCCAAACCTTACAAAAAATGAGTATTATTCACTAAGGTTTACTTAGCCACAACTCCCATTGGCTTTAACGGGAGTTTTGCCATGGCTGAAGACCACAAATAAGGTCCGTGTTTCTGGTAATAAAAAGACTGCCCTGTTACTGTGGAGAAACTGTTAAACCACAGAGTAAAAGAAAACAATTTCATGCCACTGGAGAAGTCTCCAAGTTGACTTCCATTAATTTGTAATCTTATAGTAGGATGTGGATGATTAGAAAGTACTTAGGATAAAGGACAAAGGTTACTTTCCCAAAAGAGAAATTGTGTTTGAGTAAACGGAGATGTAGATGGGAAGCCTAGGGATACTGGCTCCTTTCCCATTCTAACACCTATTTGACTTGTCTTCTTTGGCAACTTACATGCATGTCCTCCCTCTCCCCTTGCAGCTGTGCCAAATCCTAGCTCCTGGCCCTGGTCATCACACAGCTGGACTGCTGTTACCTTTCCTTCCTACCTTTCTCCTGCATTTCTCCTCTCCAATCAATCTAATGCCATCCTGCTCATATTATATGCATTCTTTGTCACTTAATCCATGTTGCTTGTCTTTTTAAAAGCTCTCAGTAATTTCCCAACCTTATTTTCATAAAAGTCCCTTTTCTCATTTTTGGCCTTTACTTCCTCGGTGACCAAAATCTACTGTCTGTTTATACTCACCAAACTGATCTGCTCAAGTGGGAACTCTAATAAATCCAACAGAGAATATGTGCTGAGATAACTCAGCCTTTCTGAATTCCAGGGGTTTGAAAAATACATGTCTCAATCAGTTTATGATTGTATCAAGTAGGAAAATAAGATTCATGAAGTAATTTCTTTGGGGCTTTTCTCTTCATTTTTATTTTAATGTCAAAGAAGAAGAGTTTCATTTAGGTTTAATTACCCGAAGTTCCTCTTTGTCTCTCTACATAATTAAAACGATAACGTTTTTGAGATAGAATGGAATTTTAAAATTATCTAGTCTGTGGTTTGAAAACTGTTATTGTTTTCATAGTCAAATTAGTTATTAAAGACACACTGTAGCATTAACCTGGGTGGGGTGGGAGTCCCTGCCCACTACTTGCCCTATCTCCTGTACTGGTCCTTAGAGGTTGCTTAGGGCCGAAGGACTCCACCAATGTACTCCAACCTCTTCATTGTAATATATTGAAATACTCCTCATTGTAATATATTGGAATCAATCAATCAAACTGTCTTGATTCCAAGTCTAGGTTCTTCCACTCTGGATTTTAAAACCATTCTTCTTTATTGTTTGTTTGGGAACGTATCCATCCAGATTAAATGATTCTGTTACTATTTTCAGCACAAGTCAGGGGAATAACCACATTGCCTCCAATGGAGTTCTATGAGGTGTCTACAAAGTGGCCCAGATTTTCACTGATCACCAAGCCATTAACATACATTTGGAAACTTTCTTGAGTCTATTAACTGTCTTAGCTAACCTAATGATAGAAATGAAAATCACACATCTTCAACAAAAAACACCATAAGTAAATATCCTACCTATATAAGTCTAATGGATTGAACTTATAGGACTACTTGATAATTATTTTCATGGTTGAGAAAAAGAAATATTCGGGTAGGAATAGTCTCTAGTCAGGTCCACCTCTAATGTTTGCGAACAAAGGGCACAGGGCAAGGCTACATAAGGAGATTGATGTACCATGTATCCAAAGATTTTAAAGCTGTAGGTCAATCTAGGCCCACAGCCATGTGCAGTTCCTGTCCTCCCACCCATAGTTACCCTGCTCCCAAAGGACTGCTCTCACATTCCCAGGGCTTGAGGAGTCCTGGGCTCTCCCCTTGATCAGCCCTCATTCTCTAAGTGAATCTTCTAGTACAGGACAGAGCAGAAAATGAAGCTGAGCCCAAGATCCCTGGATGATGTGCAGATTCATTAGAACCCAAAAGAAGACTGACCTGGTTTGGCTCTCTCAGTGATATGGGATAGAGAATTTTCTCTCTTCACCCCTCACTTCTCTGACTTAGGACCCTTAGGTTAAGCACCTCCCCAAACTGTCACTTATTCTGCAAATCTTGATTTTTCACATTTGTTTTCCAAGCAGAATTCAGTCAAAAGAATGATGAATTCAACATGTTGAATAACCATTCCTAGATGAGAAAGTATTAGAGGTTTTTATGGCTTAATTGATGCTAGTATTTTACATTTACATACATTTAGTGGAGTCTTGTATGTGTTGCAAAGGAAGGATCTGACCCTGTGTGATTAAGAGTGAATAAGCCAACAAATAACCAAACACCTTGTTAAAGGAAAACTTTCTAGTTACGTGGTTTTGGAGACAGAATTTGGGGGAATTTTCAGTTTGGGAGCTACAAAGAGGTATGGGGCAATTTAGAAAATAGCTTGTCTGTTAAATGTTTCCTCATAATTGAGGTAAATAATTGTTTTTAAAACTACATTTTGGGTTTATAAAAGAAGTGATATTCACTATTAGTTTCTCCTTGCCAAATCATATGTAACAGTCTTATTCCAATTGAGAATGACTATAATATGCAGATTTTGTAAAATCATTCACTTCTGAAATCATGCTATTGAGTAAAAAATGAATGCCTTCAACCATCCGCTGAATTCAGTAGCTAATATGGGCACTGAAAAAAGTTTAGACACACCAAAGGTGCTTCCACATTAGAAATCGTTTTGCATCTGTAGTACTTCCACGCCTGCTGTTATTTTCCATTGACAGGTAAAAGTGAGGTTTTGACACTCTTAATATAACGTAGGGTGTTAATCTTATAATCACCCTGTCAGCACTTTCTGTCAGAGTGTTAATGGCCACCTTTCAGCCACTCAGCGGCTCTTGCCAATAAAAATAATATCGGCATTCAGCCAACCAGAAGTTATTCAGTTCCTTTTTTTCTCTTCATTTTTTTAAGAGCAACGAATAAATTAAAACACACACAGACACACACACACCGAAAACCACCCTTAGAGGTGGAAGTCAACCTCTATGCCTTACTTGCCTACTTCTGTGGTCAACTCCCTGCCTGGTAATAAAATTTAAGTCTTTTCCTTGGTCCAAGTCCTTGCAATACATTTGAACTATTAAAAGTATTTCTTTGTTTTTATATAAATATGCCAAGGAAAAGGCCTATCTTGACTGAAAGTGTAAAGAATCCTTTCAACCAGATTGAAGCTACAGCTACTAATATACAATTAAGAAACACCAAAGAATCTGGGCATTGGAAAGCAACAACAAATATTCATATAGGTATGTTTATTATACAATGGAAACCTCTAGAATCCATTTCATATGGAACTTGGAAATGAAAGAAACTAAAGGAAATTGTAACTACTACATTTTTATGTTTTGGATTTGATCACTTTATTGGATGAAAAAATGGTCAACAAATTTTGCCTGTTTTACTAATCAGGTAGCAAATACAAGACTAGGTGGTAAAAATGAGAGTTGACTGTAGGAAAAGTTATTTGACATGCTTGTGGTTTGCTTTTCTGATATTCATTTCACTCTTTTGACTTTTCTTTCTTCCCTTACCTTAAAAAGAAAAAAAGTCCATTTGGGTTTGAGGACTTTCGTTCTCTGTTAATTGCTATCTTTCAGCTCATCTAACCCAACCACCCTGTGTTTAGAAGTTCTAAATTAGTGCTTTTGTGTGGCTATATGTGTTTGTAATATATTTGACAAGAAAGTAGCTCTATTATGCATAATCTCTTTTTGAAATATCAAGATATTTAAATATCAAAAATACACGTCTCCCAATCAAGTGTCTACTCATAAATCTATAATTTATTATAACCACAAAAATCAGTATAAAGGTCTTACAATGAACTGAATTTCTCACATTTTGTTTTAGCTGATGTACCTTTTTTTTTTTATCTCTCATGTGTTAAGTTTTAAAAGAAGTGGCATGTATGCAGTACTACTATGAGTAGAATTGAAAGCACAAAGACTTTCTTCACCAAGTTGACTGATTTATTGTATGTTAAGAATAGATATGTCATCCTTTTCTTTTTAATCATAATGCTTTTAGTGCTGTTTTATTTTTCCTAATGGCAGACTGTATATGACAAATACATTTTCAAGAAATAAAATGCCAAAGAAATTCACAGTATCCTCTTCTCACTGAAAAATAATTGAAGTGTATCAGCAAACCTTTCATTGGGTTTGGCTGTCAAACAGGAAAAACAAGGAAGTAACAAGTATGGAAACTCAATTTTATGGTACATGGGTCATACACTTTTCTAAAAGAAATTCCCTTTCCAAAAAGTTGATTAAAACAGGCTGAAACTACAATTTGAAGCTACAGAATCTGACATTAGTTTTTTAAAAAAGAATGACAAGTTAATCAAGATTTATTTGTATTATGTTTTGCCTAGAGACAGAAGTAGGAGCAGAGGGAGGGGACTGAGTAAAAAATTAAGCTAAGCCGGGCACGGTGGCTCAAGCCTGTAATCCCAGCACTTTGGGAGGCCGAGACGGGTGGATCACGAGGTCAGGAGATCGAGACCATCCTGGCTAACACCGTGAAACCCCGTCTCTACTAAAAAATACAAAAAAAACTAGCCGGGCGAGGTGACGGGTGCCTGTAGTCCCAGCTACTCAGGAGGCTGAGGCAGGAGAATGGCGTAAACCCGGGAGGCGGAGCTTGCAGTGAGCTGAGATCTGGCCATTGCACTCCAACCTGGGCGATAGAGCGAGACTCCGTCTCAAAAAAAAAAGAAAAGAAAAAATTAAGCTAAGAGATAAATTCAACTGAACCTCTCCTTTAAGCCATTGTAAATGTCTCAAAGAAATATATTGAAATCTAAACTGGTTCTAAGACTCACTCATCTCACATGGTAGAATGTCAGAGAAATTGTGGTATGTAAAAATAAAGTGGTTTCTAAGTCATTTTCAAAAGATTACTCCTTTTTAGGTGAATGAAGATACAAATGTAATTTCCTACAAATCCTTAATTTGATATGCTAAACTAGATTAAATTAGATAAGGATTCTCCCACTTCCTCCAGAAGAGGATCTACTTTTAACTTCTCAAAGTTTTCAGTGTTCTGGAAAAAAGGGTTAGAGAGTTATGAAGATTTAGGATTAGGCTTGGTAGAAACAGATAGGTGGCCCAAACCATTGGAATTGGTCTGTGACACCAGTTGTTTGCCCTAGTAATCAATTGTATTAGACCTAAAGTACTGTAGAACACGATAAACCACTTGAAACACTCTATTTAATGAACTCTAAGCTTCCATAATGTTGTCTTGAACCACAATTTATTTCTCAAATAAGTTTTATGTCTACAAAGTACATATTACTTTTTCTAAAAACATGTAGCAAATTTTAGTTTCTTTCTTTTCCAAATCATTTTTAAATTGCAGTAATTAAATGGTATTTTAATTTACATTTTCATTCACTACTCCAAATACATAATCATAATCTGATTATATTCTTAGCATAGCATTATACACTTAAAAATGAAGCATCTTCATATTCTTTGTCTTTCTTGCAATTCCACAACTTTGTCATTCTCATAATGTGAAGAGACTCATTTTCTGGTCACTCATCTTTTTCTTACTTCTGGATAGATAGTCCAGCATTCTGAGTATCTCACATTCACCTGAGTTAGGTCTTCCAGATACCAGGACACATGGCATAATATTAGAGAGGTTTCTTTGCACTTAATACAAGTAAATACAAGTTAAATAATTTTCCCTGAAATATTAAATAATAGGAAAAATTATATTTAGTAATAAAAGGCACCACTTAGCTTTGTTCTTATATTGGCACACAAGGAAAGAGACAATTACAAATAATGGTGAGTACATCACAGAAGTGGTCTGTTTGCAAGCAAAAAATAATAATGACTTTAGGGTGACTTTATAAAGAATGACTCCCTTTGAAGAAGATGGAGCTCACAGTATTAGAAGGAAGGCTGAAGATGAACAGCTTTTTAACTGTCCGGAACCAGAGCAACTCAGAGTGTCTCAGTGGCAAGGGTTGCTTTATAATCTTAGGAAAATGGATTAAACCCATGTCATTCTTTTGGCCTTGCTTTACACTGCTCCAGCTTCAAAGTCCTTGGCTTTGCCAGTGTGGTAAGATACAGAAAGCATTCCTAGTAATTTGAAGGTAGCTTCTGAAGTAGGAGGGCAGTCTTACGAACTTTATGTTCCACCAAGATGGCTTTCAAGGAGAGGCATATCTCAAATTAAATTGTGGTGCTGGGTGGCCAAAATATTAAAATCCATTACAGTGGTATTTACCTTTACAAGTGAAGCACCTACAGTTTCCCAGCAGTGGCAAGAAAAACATATAAAAATGTGATGGTTAGGCAATAAGAAGAGAAAGGGGAAAAAGAGAGCTTACTTTTGTAGATAGTTTAAAACTAACTAAATGAAGTCTTACGTTAACATACCCTAATGACTCAAAACATTAATGACTTAGAAGTTGCAGGTTTAAGTCACTAGGGGCTGACTAAAAGAAACAAGTGTTAAGACATTTACTAAGGCTGATGACAGTTTGCTACTAATTAAATCATTAACAGAGGATTCTGAAGCATTTTGGCAGTACTCAACATGCTCGAATCACTTTCTCACACCTAGTTTAAAGGCGTTCTCTTGCTTCCTTTTTATCATTAAACAAGCTTTGCTTAATTAGCAGTTACCCTCTCAAGTTTGCCAAACACAGCTTGGCACTTAGTCTTACTAAACATGGGATAGACTTAAGAACAAACTTTAAGAAAATTACTTTGTGATCTTTTATTAAATGTAGCAGATGAAAATAAAAATGAAAATGAAACAAATTTTTAAAAAATCTCTACAAACATATCAAAAATTTTTTAAATTTGGGAACACTCAGGAAAATAATAAAAAATGCAAACTGAGGAACTGTATGCAAATAAGGATTAAAAACGGTATAGATGATATCAATAGCTAGTGTATCCTCCCACAGAGAAACATAACAATGTTGAAATAAACAATAATAAATCCAACTGGTTTTTAGTTATACTCCAAATTGTTTCACTGGAAGCAGAAAATAAAACTATCCTCCCTTAACTGGTTGATTTAACTAAAGAAAACTTAAACCTCCCAATTCTCAAAATCTAGTTTTATAAACATATTATAAGGAAATTAAATTGACTTATGAAACCAGTAACTGAAGAGCAAAAAGAGACTGGTTTTTTCTTTTGTTTTTTGTTTTTTGTTTTTTTTAATTGACCAATCAATGGATACCTGCACAGAAAGAGGATTCATGTTGTGAGGCATGGAGATAAATGGAAAATGGTTCCTGTTCTCAGAATTTAAAATCCATTTCAAGGAGATAAGGACAATTACGCAGGAAACTGGTAGGTAAAAAAAACCAGAAAGTGCTTATATTGTGCAAGAAAGCAGAAAATTCGGTTGAAACTTGAGGATGAGATAGAGTTTTAGAAGACAGGCAGTAGTGAAACTAACCTTCCAGAGAGGCAAAGACAGTCCTGAGTGGTCTGAGTCATTTCTGGAAATGGGAGTTCTGGAAGAGAAGGGACAGGATCCCATGGTGTGGCATAGGTTGGTGTTGGTGACACAGAAGATTCACCTGGCCAGACCAAGAAGTGTAAAGAGTGACAGGAAAGAATGTTGATTAGGAGATCATATTAGGGGAGGCCTTAAAAAGCATACAGAAGGAATGTAGAGGTATTTGTACTCAAAGCAGTAGGCACAGCAGCTTGATAAGCCTATGATGTAAATCAGAGAAAAGTCTGGAACAGATTTGCAGGAAGGATATATCTGTCTCTATGCTTCTTTGACATGATAAACACCAATAGATTTAAAATAGAAGCTGAAATCAACTAAATCATAGAGACCAGAAAATGTACTGCCAAGAAATGGAAAACCCACAGTTACATCAATGATGTGACTCAAACGAACAAAAAAAATCAGATTTTTTTAAAGTTAGGAGCATTATTTAATCAAACAACTGAGTGGAAATGTCAGCCCCTACTTTATTCATGCTGCTCAGCTCTAATCATCTAGGTCTTTAACCTCCAGCCTCAGGGCAGCCTAATCTGAAGCCAATTCTGCATAGAGCAGAGAGCGTATTAGGATCCATAGTCTGTGTGTCTCGTTACACATCAAGGCATCCATGTGCCCTTGCCACTTCTCCCTTTTCAAATTCTGCTAAGTTATCAGAAAGTAAAAGAGGGAAAGAAAGAAATGAAAAGAGATGAAAGAGAGAAAGGAAGGCAGGAGAGGAGCCAAACACAGACTAGTAATTTCAACTACGGTGCCTAATTACTTTTGAAAGAGAAGGCCCATGGAAGGGTAACTATCTTATCAGAAGATAGGTTGAAAACTTAGTGTGTGCAGACAGGAATACCAAAAAAGAGGAGATAATTTTCTCCTAAAGAACACTGGGCTTGGAGGTAATAATTGGTCAAAGAATACAAAATAAAGTATAGAAAACAGAGAATACTTGGAAAAATCTGTACGGAACAATTGTCACGCCCCTCTCGAACACATTCATCATATTTTCCAAAGTATAGAGCAGTCTCTGGACTCCTAGAAAGCTGTGCAGAGTAGCTCCATCAGGGCATTAAAACAATAACATGGAGCTAAATGGATTTGATCACAAAGCAGATGTCGTTTGATTTATATTTTTAAAATTCATTTTTAAGCTTATAATTCTCTGAATCCATCACTTATCTGTGTATTCCTTCTGAAATATAAATTCACTGCTTCCACATCAGTGAAACCTTCAGCAGCTCTTTGTTAAATCCTAGAGATAAAGAGTGATGAAAATAAAGTTATATAAAGCTTAAGAATTTGCTGTGAGATATATTTATTTATGTTCTTTCTGGAAACAGAATGGTTAACTAAGACACAACTATACATTTAATTGGACATTTTAATTTATTCAGTTCCAAAATGCCCTTCAAATATGATTGATGGTATAATAACAGTGAATTTAATCATATTTTTCTTGGAATGTATTCACCACTTTTAAAATTATTGGCATTTTATTTATTTTCAAGAAGTTTTGGTTTTCTATTGTTACTTGGAGGAAGTAACACATTAAATAGGGTGGAAATGAATACTTTTGTTTCATTGGCTGAGTTTACCCTTATTTGTCATGTGCTGCCCATCTGGATTTTAAAAGTTTGAGATTCATATTGAACTGGAAAAGAAAGATCTGCGCAACAAAGGCACCAAAAGCTTATTTTCCAAGAAGTTCCATTTGCAATTGCAAATGTTCATCTTCTTCAAGAATGTCAATAATGTCATTTTTGAGCTTTTTAAAGCAATAAAAGCATGTAGTCTTTATTTTCCACCTAATAACAAGCTTAAAATTGAGAGAAGTGTAAAATCTCAGCTTACCTCTTTAATTTCTTGACTATTTTCTATCACTTGAACTTGACACATTGAAAGTTAGTTAGGACATAATTGGATCACTCACAGACAGTTGTATTTTGGCCACTCTCAATCATGTTTTCAATCTTAAAGCAGGCTGCTTCTAAGGAGGCGAGCTGTATGCATGTGTGAATGCCATTAGGAGAGCATCAGTAACAGACTGAACTGAAAGGGCACATTCAGGATGTGTTCCACTCCAAAAGCACTCTAAAAATTTGAAGTTTGAAAATTGATTCAATATGTAGAACATATAAATATGTAGTCTTCTAAAAATCACACACACAATTATTTTTAGTACTTTTTTTTCTTTTAACAAACTTGTGTAATAGTATTATATAAGATTTATGTGAAGAGACTAAAAAGATATATATTGTATTGATTGGGATTAACAACTTTCAGCATTATTTAATATTAAATTATTTTTCACAGTTAAGCTATCCTTTGCATTATTTTCTTGTCCTGGTGTTTCATTTTATAAAGAATATAGTATTAATTCTTTATTAATTTTTAAAGAATTATAATAGCGACGTTTATTGAATACAGGCACCATGTTAATCTGTGATGTTTAATCATCTCATTTACTCTTCAACTTTGTTTTTGTGTTTGGTTTATATAGAAACTCATTTATTTAATCTATTTGCCTTTCTGGACAATTTATATCTTTATCATGGGTCACCCAAAAAGCAGTGGTCAAAGTTATACTCCATATTCCAAGTGAAATGAGACAGAATATTTGCACAAATAAAAGCATTGCATTAGATTTCTGATCATCTTCTTGACTATCAAAAATTACAAAGCCAGCATCCTCAGGAAATAGAGGAGTATAGACTATTTGATTATTTCTCTTTCAATACTTTACATTTGTCATGAATAAAATCTATTTGTCATTATAACAAATTGAAATTTTGGATTCAGAAAGTTACTAGCCTGTGTTCATAATGGGGTCTTTAACTGCTGCCATTTTTCTTCTCATTTTTCAAACTGTTGGTACTCTGAGGATGATATTCATTTATTCTGTACCTCAAGAAATTTCTTTGCTTGAATACCTAGTACCTAGAACTTACCAATCTAATGAGCAACTCTATCTAGGTTGAGAAGATGGTGAAAACAGACTAAAAGTTATCAAGGCATATTTAGCACACGTCTAAGCATTCTATTACAAAAAAATGACTAGAGTTTGTGATTGAGTTTCATCTTGTCTTATCTTTTACTAAGTGTGAACTTCCTTCTTTAATCTGTCAGCTCCAGTTGTATGAAAGAGAAAATACCATAAGTATTTCAAAAAGAAAAGGACTTAGAGATAATTAAATGCTTACAAAATCATGGGAAGAGCTGGAGGAATGGCAGCCAGGGATCAACTGGATTGAAGGTAGAAAGTAATTTGTAAGAACCAACAATATTATCTATTGCACTTACTCAGTCTAGCCATTCAGACTTTCGAGCCCACTTGAAAATCCCACATTAAATAAAAGATCATGTATAAAAGCAATCAACATTTAGTCCAAAAAATAATAGGCTCTTAATAGTACTAGTTAAACATCCTCTTTAAAGATACTTTTCCTAAATACGTGTTTTTCCCCAGGGTTTCAGGTCAATATCTGGATATCCGGTTTATCACAGATCTGGAAATTAATATCAAGAGATAATATGTCCTTTCATATCCTCATGAAAATCTCCCTAATGACAAATATGGGGGCAGGAAGGGTTAGTTCATGAAATACAGTATAGTGAAAAGAATATAGATTTTTACAACAGTGTCTGAGATGACCATGAGCTCTAATCCTGGCTTCAAAATTTAACAGCTATGAGATCTTCTACAGATTACTTATCCTGATAGGCCTTTGTCTTCTTATTTGTTAAAAAAAAAAAAAAAAAAAAAAAAA
>NW_012116044.1:2795266-2796913 GCF_000951035.1 Colobus angolensis palliatus | reverse complement strand
AAAAAAAAGCAAGATAGCCAAATAGGAACAGCTCCAATCTCCAGCTCCCAGCGCGAGCGACACAGAAGATGGGTGATTTCTGCATTTTCAACTGAGGAACTGGGTTCATCTCACTAGGGAGTGCCAGACAATCACTGCTGGTCAGCTGCTGCAGCCCGACCAGAGGGAGCTGAAGCAGGGTGAGGCATCACCTCACCTGGGAAGCTCAAGGGAGAAGGGAATCCCTTTTCCTAGCCAGGGGAACTGAGACACACAACACCTGGAAAATCGGGTAACTCCCACCCCAATACTGTGCTTTACCAAGGGTCTTAGCAAATGGCACACCAGGAGATTATATCCCACACCTGGCTGGGAGGGTTCAACGCCCATGGAGCCTTCCTCATTGCTAGCACAGCAGTCTGCGATCTAACTGCAACGCAGCAGCAAGGCTGGGGGAGGGGCGCCCACCATTGCTGAAGCTTAAGTACATAAACAAAGCTGCTGGGAAGTTCGAACTGGGTGGAGCCCACAGCAGCTCAAGGAGGCTGGCCTGCGGCCTGTCTCTGTAGACTCCACCTCTGGGGACAGGACAGAGCTAAACAAAAAGCAGCAGAAACCTCTGCAGATGCAAATGACCCTGTCTGACAGCTTTGAAGAGAGCAGTGGATCTCCCAACACGGAGGTTGAGGTCTGAGAAGGGACAGACTGCCTGCTGAAGTGGGTCCCTGACCCCTGAGTAGCCTAATTGGGAGACATCCCCCACTAGGTGCAGACGGACACCCCACACCTCACACGGTGGGGTATACCCCTGAGACAAAGCTTCCAAAGCAAGAATCAGACAGGCACACTCGCGGTTCAGCAATATTTTATCTTCTGCAGCCTCTGCTGCTGATACCCAGGCAAACAGGGTCTGGAGTGGACTTCAAGCACTGTCCAACAGACCTACGGCTCAGGGTCCTGACTGTTAGAAGGAAAATTAACAAACAGGAAAGATACCCACACCAAAACTCCATCAGTACCTCACCACCGTCAAAGACCAAAGGCAGATAAAACCACAAAGATGAGGAAAAAGCAGGGCAGAAAAGCTGGAAATACAAAAAATCAGAACGCATCTCCCCCTCCAAAGGAACGCAGCTAATCACCAGCAACGGATCAAAGCTGGACGGAGAACGGCTTTGACAAGTTGAGAGAAGAAGGCTTCAGTCCATCAAACTTCTCAGAGCTAAACGAGAAATTACGTACGCAGTGCAAAGAAACTAAAAATTTTGAAAAAAGAATGGAAGAATGGATAACTAGAATAATCAATGCAGAGAAGGCCATAAACGAACTGACAGAGATAAAAACCATGACACGAGAAATATATGACAAATGCACAAGCTTCAGTAACTGACTTGATCAGCTGGAAGGAAGAGTATCAGCAATTGAGGATCAAATGAATGAAACGAAGTGAGAAGAGAAGTCTAAAGAAAAAAGAGGCAAAAGAAATGAACAAAGCCTTCAAGAAGCATGGAATTTGGTGAAAAGACCAAATCTACGACTGATTGAGGTGCCTGAAAGTGAGGGGGAAAATGGAACCAAGTTGGAAAACACTCTGCAGGATATCATCCAGGAGAACTTCCCCAACCTACTAAGGCAGGCCAACATTCAAATTCAGGAAATACAGAGAAC
>NW_012116044.1:2789649-2789977 GCF_000951035.1 Colobus angolensis palliatus | reverse complement strand
CCCTGTTTGCAGATGACATGATTGTATATTTAGAAAACCCCATTGTCTCAGCCCAAAATCTTCTTAAGCTGATAAGAAACTTCAGCAAAGTCTGGGGATACAAAATCAATGTGCAAAAATCACAAACATTCTTATACACCAGTAACAGACAAACAGAGAGCCAAATCATGAATGAACTCCAATTCACAATAGCTTCAAAGAAAATAAAATACATAGGAATCCAACTGACAAGGGATGTAAAAGACCTCTTCAAGGAGAACTACAAACCACTGCTCAGTGAAATAAAAAAGGACACAAACAAATGGAAGAACATACCATGCTCATGGAT